>NC_088415.1:32163469-32463469 GCF_034236695.1 Oncorhynchus nerka
GAGAGATAAGTACATGGAGACAGAGAGAGAGAGAGAGAGAGGGGAGGCAGATAAGTACATGGAGACAGAGGAGAGAGAGAGGAGAGCAGATAAGTACATGGAGAGAGAGAGACAGAGAGAGAGATGCAGATAAGTACATGGAGAGAGAGAGGAAGCAGATAAGTACATGGAGACAGAGAGAGAGAGGAGGCAGAGAAGTACATGGAGACAGAGAGAGAGAGAGAGGAGGGAGTACATGGAGACACAGAGACAGAGAGAGAGAGAGAGAGGCAGATAAGTACATGGAGACAGAGAGAGAGAGAGAGGAGGAGCAGATAAGTACATGGAGACAGAGGAGAGCGAGAGGAGTCAGATAAGTACATGGAGACAGAGGAGAGAGAGAGGAAGTCAGATAAGTACATGGAGACAGAGGAGAGAGAGAGGAGGCAGATAAGTACATGGAGACAGAGGAGAATGAGAGAGAGAGAGAGAGAGAGAGAGAAGGCAGATAAGTACATGGAGACAGAGGAGAGAGAGAGAGAGAGAGAGAGAGAGCAGATAAGTACATAGAGACAGAGGAGAGAGAGAGGAGGCAGATAAGTACATGGAGACAGAGAGGAGGCAGAAAAGTACATGGAGACAGAGAGAGAGAGAGAGAGGAGGCAAATAAGTACATGGAGACAGAGAGGAAGCAGAGAATTACATGGAGACAGAGAGAGAGAGAGAAGGCAGAGAAGTACATGGAGACAGAGAGGAGAGACAGAGGAGCAGAAGTACATGGAGACAGAGGAGAGCGAGAGAGATAAGTACATGGAGACAGAGGAGAGAGAGAGAGAGAGTCAGATAAGTACATGGAGACAGAGGAGAGAGAGAGAGAGAGCAGATAAGTACATGGAGACAGAGGAGAGCGAGAGAAGGCAGATAAGTACATGGAGACAGAGGAGAGCAGGCAGATAAGTACATGGAGAGAGAGGAGAGCGAGAGAGAGAGAGAGATAAGTACATGGATACAGAGAAGGCAGATAAGTACATGGAGACAGAGAGGAGAGAGAGAGAGAGAGAGAGGAGTCAGATAAGTACATGGAGACAGAGAGAGAGAGAGAGAGAGAGGAGGCAGATAAGTACATGGAGACAGAGGAGAGAGAGAGAAGCAGATAAGTACATGGAGAGAGAGGAGAGAGAGAGAGAGAGATAAGTACATGGAGACAGAGGAGAGAGAGAGAGAGAGAAGTACATGGAGACAGAGAGAGAGAGAGAGATAAGTACATGGAGACAGAGGAGGCAGATAAGTACATGAGGACAGAGAGGAGAGCAGAGAGAGAGAGAGAGATAAGTACATGGAGACAGAGAAGGCAGATAAGTACATGGAGACAGAGGAGAGAGAGAGAGAGAGAGAGAGGAGGGCAGAGAAGTACATGGAGACAGAGCAAGAGAGAGAGAGAGAGAGAGAGCGAGAGAGAGAGAGAGAGAGAGAGAGAGAGATGGAGACAGATAAGTACATGGAGACAGAGGAGGCAGATAAGTACATGGAGACAGAGGAGAGAGAGAGAGAGGAGATAAGTACATGGAGACAGAGAGAGAGAGAAGCAGATAAGTACATGGAGAGAGAGGCAGATAAGTACATGGAGACAAGAGGAGAGAGAGAGGAGGAGATAAGTACATGGAGACAGAGAGAGAGAGCAGATGGAGACAGAGGAGGCAGATAAGTACATGGAGACAGAGGAGAGCAAGAGAGAGAGAGAGCAGAGAGAGAGAGAGAGGAGGCAGATAAGTACATGGAGACAGAGGAGAGCGAGAGATGCAGAGACAGAGAGAGAGAGAGAGAGATGCAGATAAGTACAGAGAGAGAGAGAGAGAGAGGAAGCAGATAAGTACATGGAGACAGAGAGGAGAGAGAGGAGGCAGATAAGTACACGGAGACAGAGAGGAGAGAGAGAGGAGGGAGATAAGTACACAGAGACAGAGAGAGAGAGAGAGAGGAGGCAGATAAGTACATGGAGACAGAGGAGAGAGAGAGGAGGCAGATAAGTACATGGAGACAGAGGAGAGAGAGAGGAGGCAGATAAGTACATGGAGACAGAGGAGAGCGAGAGGAGGCAGATAAGTACATGGAGACAGAGAGAGAGAGAGAGGAAGCAGATAAGTACATGGAGACAGAGAGAGGAGAGAGAGAGAGGCAGAGTAGAGAGACAGAGACAGAGACAGAGAGGGAGAGAGAGAGAGAGAGAGAGAGAGAGAGAGAGAAGGCAGATAAGTACATGGAGACAGAGGAGAGAGAGAGAGAGAGGAGGCAGATAAGTACATGGAGACAGAGGAGAATGAGAGGAGAGAGAGGAAGCAGATAAGTACATAGAGACAGAGGAGAGAGAGAGGAGGCAGATAAGTACATGGAGACAGAGGAGAGAGAGAGGAGGCAGAGAAGTACATGGAGACAGAGAGGAGAGAGAGAGGAGGCAGATAAGTACATGGAGACAGAGAGGAGGTAGAGAAGTACATGGAGACAGATGAGGAGAGAGAGAGAAGGCAGAGAAGTACATGGAGACAGAGAGGAGAGAGAGAGGAGGAAGATAAGTACATGGAGACAGAGAGGAAGCAGAGAAGTACATGGAGACAGAGAGGCGAGAGAGAGAAGGCAGAGAAGTACATGGAGACAGAGAGGAGAGACAGAGGAGGCAGAGAAGTACATGGAGACAGAGGAGAGCGAGAGAGGAGTCAGATAAGTACATGGAGACAGAGGAGAGAGAGAGCGAGAGGAGTCAGATAAGTACATGGAGACAGAGAGAGCGAGAGAAGGCAGATAAGTACATGGAGACAGAGAGCGAGAGAAGGCAGATAAGTACATGGAGAGAGAGAGAGAGAGAGAGAGAGATAATACATGGATACAGAGAAGGCAGATAAGTACATGGAGACAGAGAGAGAGAGAGAGAGAGAGGAGATAAGTACATGGAGACAGAGAGAGGAGTCAGATAAGTACATGGAGACAGAGAGAGAGAGAGGAGCAGATAAGTACATGGAGAGAGAAGAGAGAGAGAGAGAGAGCAGATAAGTACATGGAGACAGAGGAGAGCGAGAGAGAGAGAGATAAGTACATGGAGACAGAGGAGAGAGAGAGAGATAAGTACATGGAGACAGAGGAGGCAGATAAGTACATGAGGACAGAGGAGAGCGAGAGATAAGTACATGGATACAGAGAAGGCAGATAAGTACATGGAGACAGAGAGAGAGAGAGAGAGAGAGAGAGAGAGAGGGGAGGCAGAGAAGTACATGGAGACAGAGGAGAGCAAGAGAGAGAGAGAGAGAGAGAGATAAGTACATGGAGACAGAGGAGGCAGATAAGTACATGAGACAGAGGAGAGAGAGAGGAGGCAGATAAGTACATGGAGACAGAGGAGAGCGAGAGAAGGCAGATAAGTACATGGAGACAGAGAGCGAGAGAAGGCAGATAAGTACATGGAGAGAGAGAGAGAGAGAGAGAGAGATAAGTACATGGAGACAGAGGAGAGCGAGAGAGAGAGAGATAAGTACATGGAGACAGAGGAGAGAGAGAGATAAGTACATGGAGACAGAGGAGGCAGATAAGTACATGAGGAGAGAGAGAGAGAGAGAGAGAGAGAGATAAGTACATGGATACAGAGAGGAGGCAGATAAGTACATGGAGACAGAGGAGAGAGAGAGAGAGAGAGAGAGGAGTCAGATAAGTACATGGAGACAGAGGAGAGAGAGAGAGAGGAGTCAGATAAGTACATGGAGACAGAGGAGAGCGAGAGAAGGCAGATAAGTACATGGAGAGAGAGGAGAGAGAGAGAGAGAGATAAGTACATGGAGACAGAGGAGAGCGAGAGAGAGAGTACATGGAGACAGAGAGAGAGAGAGAGATAAGTACATGGAGACAGAGGAGGCAGATAAGTACATGAGGACAGAGGAGAGAGAGAGAGAGAGAGAGATAAGTACATGGATACAGAGAAGGCAGATAAGACATGGAGACAGAGGAGAGAGAGAGAGAGAGAGAGGAGGCAGAGAAGTACATGGAGACAGAGAGAGAGAGAGAGAGAGAGAGAGAGAGATAAGTACATGGAGACAGAGGAGGCAGATAAGTACATGAGACAGAGAGAGAGAGAGGAGGCAGATAAGTACATGGAGACAGAGGAGAGAGAGAGAAGCAGATAAGTACATGGAGAGAGAGAGAGGCAGATAAGTACATGGAGACAGAGAGAGAGAGAGAGAGATAAGTACATGGAGACAGAGGAGGCAGATAAGTACATGGAGACAGAGGAGAGCAAGGAGACAGAGAGAGAGAGAGAGAGAGGAGAGAGAGATAAGTACATGGAGACAGAGGAGAGAGAGAGAGAGAGGAGGCAGATAAGTACATGGAGACAGAGGAGACGAGAGGATGCAGATAAGACAGAGAGAGAGAGGAGAGAGAGAGGAAGCAGATAAGTACACGGAGACAGAGAGGAGAGAGAGAGGAGGCAGAGAAGTACACGGAGACAGAGAGGAGAGAGAGAGGAGGGAGATAAGTACACAGAGACAGAGAGAGAGAGAGAGAGGAGGCAGATAAGTACATGGAGACAGATAAGTACATGGAGACAGAGGAGAGAGAGAGGAGGCAGATAAGTACATGGAGACAGAGAGAGAGAGAGAGGAGGCAGATAAGTACATGGAGACAGAGAGGAGAGAGAGAGGAGGCAGATAAGTACATGGAGACAGAGACAGAGAGAGAGAGAGAGAGAGAGAGAGAGAGAGAAGGCAGATAAGTACATGGAGACAGAGGAGAGAGAGAGAGAGAGGAGGCAGATAAGTACATGGAGACAGAGGAGAATGAGAGAGAGAGAGAGAGAGAGAGAGAGAGAGAGAGGAAGCAGATAAGTACATGGAGACAGAGGAGAGAGAGAGGAGGCAGATAAGTACATGGAGACAGAGGAGAGAGAGAGGAGGCAGATAAGTACATGGAGACAGAGGAGAGAGAGAGGAGGCAGAGAAGTACATGGAGACAGAGAGGAGGCAGATAAGTACATGGAGACAGAGAGGAGGTAGAGAAGTACATGGAGACAGATGAGGCGAGAGAGAGAAGGCAGAGAAGTACATGGAGACAGAGGAGAGAGAGAGGAGGAAGATAAGTACACGGAGACAGAGAGGAAGCAGAGAAGTACATGGAGACAGAGGCGAGAGAGAGAAGGCAGAGAAGTACATGGAGACAGAGAGGAGAGACAGAGGAGGCAGAGAAGTACATGGAGACAGAGGAGAGCGAGAGAGGAGTCAGATAAGTACATGGAGACAGAGGAGAGCGAGAGAGGAGTTAGATAAGTACATGTAGACAGAGGAGAGAGAGAGCGAGAGGAGTCAGATAAGTACATGGAGACAGAGGAGAGCGAGAGAAGGCAGATAAGTACATGGAGACAGAGAGCGAGAGAAGGCAGATAAGTACATGGAGAGAGAGGAGAGAGAGAGAGAGAGATAAGTACATGGAGACAGAGGAGAGCGAGAGAGAGAGAGATAAGTACATGGAGACAGAGGAGAGAGAGAGAGACATGGAGACAGAGGAGAGCAGATAAGTACATGAGGACAGAGGAGAGAGAGAGGAGAGCAGATAAGTACATGGATACAGAGAGAGAAGGCAGATAAGTACATGGAGACAGAGGAGAGAGAGAGAGAGAGAGAGAGGAGTCAGATAAGTACATGGAGACAGAGAGAGAGAGAGAGAGAGGAGCAGATAAGTACATGGAGACAGAGAGGAGAGAGAGAAGGCAGATAAGTACATGGAGACAGAGGAGGAGAGAGAGAGAGAGAGAGAAGTACATGGAGACAGAGGAGAGCGAGAGAGAGAGAGATAAGTACATGGAGACAGGAGAGAGAGAGAGAGATAAGTACATGGAGACAGAGGAGGCAGATAAGTACATGGAGACAGAGGAGAGCGAGAGAGAGAGAGAGATAAGTACATGGAGACAGAGGAGGCAGATAAGTACATGGAGACAGAGGAGAGAGAGAGAGAGAGAGAGAGAGAGGCAGAGAAGTACATGGAGACAGAGGAGAGCAAGAGAGAGAGAGAGAGAGAGAGATAAGTACATGGAGACAGAGGAGGCAGATAAGTACATGGAGACAGAGGAGAGCAAGAGAGAGAGAGAGCGAGAGAGAGAGAGGGAGAGAGAGATAAGTACATGGAGACAGAGGAGAGAGAGAGGAGGCAGATAAGTACATGGAGACAGAGGAGAGAGAGAGGATGCAGATAAGTACATGGAGAGAGAGGAGAGAGAGAGGAGGCAGATAAGTACATGGAGACAGAGAGGAGAGAGAGAGGAGGCAGATAAGTACATGGAGACAGAGGAGGCAGAGAAGTACATGGAGACAGAGAGGAGAGAGAGAGGAGGAAGAGAAGTACACGGAGACAGAGAGAGAGAGAGAGAGGAGGCAGATAAGTACATGGAGACAGAGGAGAGAGAGGAGGCAGATAAGTACATGGAGACAGAGGAGAGAGAGAGAGAGAGAGAGAGGAGGCAGATAAGTACATGGAGACAGACAGAGCAAGAGAGAGAGAGAGAGAGGAGAGAGAGAGGAGGCAGATAAGTACATGGAGACAGAGGAGAGCGAGAGGAGGCAGATAAGTACATGACAGAGAGAGAGAGAGAGAGAGAGAGCAGATAAGTACATGGAGACAGAGGAGAGAGAGAGGAGCAGATAAGTACACGGAGATGGAGACAGAGAGAGGAGCAGAGAAGATGGAGACAGAGGAGAGAGAGAGGAGCAGATAAGTACATGGAGACAGAGGAGAGAGAGAGGAGGCAGATAAGTACATGGAGACAGAGAGAGAGAGAGAGGAGAGATAATGGAGACAGAGGAGACAGAGAGAGAGAGGAGGCATGGAGACAGAGGAGACAGAGGAGCAGTACAGAGCAGAGAGAGGAGAGAGAGAGAGGAGCAGATAAGTACATGGAGACAGAGGAGAGAGAGAGGAGGAGGCAGAGAAGTACATGGAGACAGAGGAGAGAGAGAGGAGGAGATAGAGAGGAGGCAGATAAGTACATGGAGACAGAGAGAGAGAGAGAGAGAGAGCAGAGAAGATACATGGAGACAGAGGAGAGCAAGAGAGAGAGAGAGAGAGAGCAGAGAGAGACATGGAGACAGAGGAGCAGATAAGTACATGGAGACAGAGAGAGAGAGAGAGAGAGGAGGCAGATAAGTACATGGAGAGAGTACATGGAGAGAGAGAGAGGCAGATAAGTACATGGAGACAGAGGAGAGAGAGAGGAGGCAGAGAAGTACATGGAGACAGAGAGGAGAGAGAGAGGAGGCAGATAAGTACATGGAGACAGAGAGAGAGAGAGAGGAGGAGATAAGTACAGAGACAGAGAGAGAGAGAGAGAGAGGGCAGATAAGTACATGGAGACAGAGTACATGGAGAGAGAGAGAGAGAGGCAGATAAGTACATGGAGACAGAGGAGACAGAGAGAGAGAGAGAGAGAGCGAGAGAAGTACACAGAGACAGAGAGAGAGGACAGAGACAGAGGAGGCAGATAAGTACATGGAGACAGAGAGAGAGAGAGGAGGCAGATAAGTACATGGAGACAGAGAGGAGAGAGAGGAGAAGCAGATAAGTACATGGAGACAGAGGAGCAGATAAGTACATGGAGACAGAGAGAGAGAGAGAGAGAGAGGAGAGCAGATAAGTACATGGAGACATGAGAGGACAGATAAGTACATGGAGAGAGAGAGAGAGAGCAGATAAGTACATGGAGACAGAGAGAGAGAGACGAGAGAGGAGGCAGATAAGTACATGGAGACAGAGAGAGAGAGAGAGAAGTAGAGACAGAGAGAGAGAGAGAGGAGGGCAGAAGTACATGGAGACAGAGAGGAAGCAGAGAAGTACATGGAGACAGAGAGGCGAGAGAGAGGAGGCAGAGAAGTACATGGAGACAGAGGAGAGCAGAGGAGGCAGATAAGTACATGGAGACAGAGGAGAGAGAGAGGAGAGCAGAGAAGTACATGGAGACATGGAGAGAGAGGAGAGTACATGGAGACAGAGAGAGGAGAGAGAGATAATGGAGACATGGAGACAGAGGAGAGAGAGAGACAGGAGGAAGCAGATAAGTACATGGAGACAGAGAGGAGGAGAGAAGTACATGGAGAGAGAGAGAGGAGAGATAAGTACATGGAGACAGAGAGAGAGAGAGAGAGGAGAGTCAGATAAGTACATGGAGACAGAGGAGGCAGATAAGTACATGGAGACAGAGGAGAGAGAGAGAGAGAGGAGGCAGATAAGTACATGGAGACAGGAGAGAGAGAGAGAGAGGAGCAGATAAGTACATGGAGACAGAGAGAGAGAGAGAGAGAAGTACATGGAGACATGGAGACAGAGAGAGAGAGAGAGAGAGAGAGAGAGGAGAAGTACATGGAGACAGGAGACAGAGAGAGAGAGAGAGAGAGAGAGAGAGAGAGAGAGAGAGGAGGCAGATAAGTACATGGAGACAGAGGAGAGAGAGAGAGAGGAGAGAGAGAGGAAGCAGATAAGTACATAGAGACAGAGGAGAGAGAGAGGAGGCAGATAAGTACATGGAGACAGAGAGAGAGAGAGGAGGCAGAGAAGTACATGGAGACAGAGAGAGAGAGAGAGGAGGCAGATAAGTACATGGAGACAGAGAGAGAGTAGAGAAGTACATGGAGACAGAGAGGCAGAGAAGTACATGGAGACAGAGAGGAGAGAGAGAGAGAGGCAGAGAAGTACATGGAGACAGAGGAGGAGGCAGAGAAGTACATGGAGACAGAGGAGAGAGAGAGCAGATAAGTACATGGAGACAGAGGAGAGGAGAGAGAGAGGAGTCAGATAAGTACATGAGACAGAGGAGAGAGAGCGAGAGGAGCAGATAAGTACATGGAGACAGAGGAGAGAGAGGAGGCAGATAAGTACATGGAGACAGAGGAGAGAGAGGAGGCAGATAAGTACATGGAGACAGAGGAGAGAGAGAGAGAGAGATAAGTACATGGAGACAGAGGAGAGAGAGAGAGAGAGAGATAAGTACATGGAGACAGAGGAGAGAGAGAGAGAGTACATGGAGACAGAGGATAAGTACATGAGGACAGAGAGACAGAGAGAGAGAGAGAGAGTACATGGATACAGAGAGGCAGATAAGTACATGGAGACAGAGGAGAGAGAGAGAGAGAGAGAGAGAGGAGTCAGATAAGTACATGTAGACAGAGGCGAGAGAGAGCGAGAGGAGTCAGATAAGTACATGGAGACAGAGAGAGAGAGAGAGAGGAGATAAGTACAGGAGACAGGAGAGAGAGAGAGAGAGATAAGTACATGGAGACAGAGAGGAGAGCGAGAGAGAGAGAGATAAGTACATGGAGACAGAGAGAGAGAGAGAGATAAGTACATGGAGACAGAGGAGGCAGATAAGTACATGGAGACAGAGAGAGAGAGAGAGAGAGCAGATAAGTACATGGAGACAGAGAGGCAGAGTACATGGAGACAGAGGAGAGAGAGAGAGAGAGAGAGAGGAGGCAGAGAAGTACATGGAGACAGAGGAGAGCAAGAGAGAGAGAGAGAGAGAGAGAGAGATAAGTACATGGAGACAGAGGAGGCAGATAAGTACATGGAGACAGAGAGAGAGAGAGGAGGCAGATAAGTACATGGAGACAGAGAGAGAGAGAGAGGAAGCAGATAAGTACATGGAGAGAGAGAGGCAGATAAGTACATGGAGCAAGAGAGAGAGGAGACAGAGAGTACATGGAGAGAGAGGAGAGAGAGAGAGATAAGTACATGGAGACAGAGAGGAGAGTACATGGAGAGAGAGGAGAAGCAAGATGGAGACAGAGAGAGAGAGAGAGAGAGCAGATAAGTACATGGAGACAGAGAGAGAGAGAGAGAGAGAGGAGGCAGATAAGTACACTTGGAGACAGAGAGAGCGAGAGAGCAGATAAGTACATGGAGACAGAGAGAGAGAGAGAGAGGCAGATAAGTACATGGAGACAGAGGAAGCAGATAAGTACACGGAGACAGAGAGAGAGAGAGAGGAGGCAGAGAAGTACATGGAGACAGAGAGGAGAGAGAGAGGAGATAAGTACACGGAGACAGAGAGAGAGAGAGAGAGGAGGCAGATAAGTACATGGAGACAGAGGAGAGAGAGAGGAGGCAGAGAAGTACATGGAGACAGAGGAGAGCGAGAGGAGGCAGATAAGTACATGGAGACAGAGAGGAGAGAGAGAGGAGGCAGATAAGTACATGGAGACAGAGAGGAGAGAGAGAGGAGGCAGATAAGTACATGGAGACAGAGACAGAGAGAGAGGAGAGAGAGAGAGAGAGAGAGAGAGAGAGAAGGCAGATAAGTACATGGAGACAGAGAGAGAGAGAGAGAGAGGAGGCAGATAAGTACATGGAGACAGAGGAGAATGAGAGAGAGAGAGAGAGAGAGAGAGGGAAGCAGATAAGTACATGGAGACAGAGGAGAGACAGAGGAGAGAGAGAGGAGGAAGCAGATAAGTACATGGAGACAGAGAGAGAGAGAGAGGCAGATAAGTACATGGAGACAGAGGAGAGAGAGAGGAGGCAGATAAGTACATGGAGACAGAGAGGAGAGAGAGAGGAGGCAGATAAGTACACAGAGGAGCAGAGAAGTACATGGAGACAGAGAGGAGAGAGAGGAAGGCAGAGAAGTACATGGAGACAGAGAGGAGAGAGAGAGAGAGGAAGAGATAAGTACATGGAGACAGAGAGAGAGAGAGAGAGCAGATAAGTACATGGAGACAGAGAGAGAGAGAGAGAGAGGAGTCAGATAAGTACATGGAGACAGAGGAGAGAGAGAGAGAGGAGTCAGATAAGTACATGGAGACAGAGGAGAGAGAGAGAGAAGGCAGATAAGTACATGGAGACAGAGAGAGAGGCAGAGATGAGGACAGAGGAGAGCAGAGAGAGAGAGAGAGAGATAAGTACATGGAGACAGAGAAGGCAGATAAGTACATGGAGACAGAGAGAGAGAGAGAGAGAGAGAGAGAGAGAGGAGTCAGATAAGTACATGGAGACAGAGGAGAGAGAGAGAGAGGAGAGATAAGTACATGGAGACAGAGGAGAGAAGGCAGATAAGTACATGGAGACAGAGAGAGAGAGAGAGAGAGAGATAAGTACATGGAGACAGAGGAGAGCGCAGAGAGAGATAAGTACATGGAGACAGAGAGAGAGAGAAAGTACATGGAGACAGAGGAGGCAGAAAAGTACATGGAGACAGAGGAGAGCGAGAGAGAGAGAGAGATAAGTACATGGAGACAGAGGAGGCAGATAAGTACATGGAGACAGAGGAGAGAGAGAGAGAGAGAGAGAGGAGGCAGAGAAGTACATGGAGACAGAGGAGGAGAGAGGAGACAGAGAGAGAGAGAGCGAGAGAGGAGAGAGAGAGAGAGAGAAGTACATGGAGACAGAGGAGGCAGATAAGTACATGGAGACAGAGAGAGAGAGAGAGGAGGCAGATAAGTACATGGAGACAGAGAGAAGAGAGATGGAGAGAGAGAGGCAGATAAGTACATGGAGACAGAGGAGAGAGAGAGGAGGCAGATAAGTACATGGAGACAGAGGAGAGAGAGAGAGAGTACAGAGACAGAGGAGGCAGATAAGTACATGGGAGAGAGCAAGAGAGAGAGAGAGAGAGAGAGAGGAGGCAGATAAGTACTTGGAGACAGAGAGAGAGAGAGGAAGCAGATAAGTACATGGAGACAGAGAGGAGAGAGAGAGGGCAGATAAGTACATGAGAGGAGAGAGAGGAGAGAGAGAGGGCAGATAAGTACACGGAGACAGAGAGGGAGAGAGAGAGGCAGCAGATAAGTACATGGAGAGAGAGAGAGAGAGAGAGGGAGGTAAGTACACAGAGACAGAGAGGAGAGAGAGAGAGGAGGCAGATAAGTACATGGAGACAGAGGAGAGAGAGAGGAGCAGATAAGTACATGGAGACAGAGGAGAGTGGAGGCAGATAAGTACATGGAGACAGAGGAGAGCGAGAGGAGGCAGATAAGTACATGGAGACAGAGAGGAGAGAGAGAGGAAGCAGATAAGTACATGGAGACAGAGAGGAGAGAGAGAGGAGGCAGATAAGTACATGGAGACAGAGACAGAGAGAGAGAAGACAGAGAGACAGAGAGAGAGAGAGAGGCAGATAAGTACATGGAGACAGAGAGAGAGAGAGAGAGAGAGGAGGCAGATAAGTACATGGAGACAGAGAGGAGAGAGAGAGAGAGAGAGAGAGAGAGAGAGGCAGAGAAGTACATGGAGACAGAGAGAGAGCAGATAAGTACATGGAGACAGAGGAGAGAGAGAGGAGGCAGATAAGTACATGGAGACAGAGAGAGAGAGAGAGAGGAGGCAGATAAGTACATGGAGACAGAGAGAGAGAGAGGAGGCAGATAAGTACATGGAGACAGAGAGGGAGAGAGAGAGATAAGTACATGGAGACAGAGAGAGAGAGAGAGAGGAGGAGGCAGATAAGTACATGGAGACAGAGAGAGCAGAGAAGTACATGGAGACAGAGAGAGAGAGGAGGCAGAGAAGTACATGGAGACAGAGAGGAGAGAGAGGAGGAGAGAAGTACATGGAGACAGAGAGAGAGAGAGAGAGGAGTCAGATAAGTACATGGAGACAGAGGAGAGAGAGAGGCAGATAAGTACATGGAGACAGAGGAGAGCAGATAAGTACATGGAGACAGAGGAGGCAGAGAAGTACATGGAGACAGAGAGAGAGAGCAGAGAAGTACATGGAGACAGAGAGAGAGAGAGAGAGAGAGGCAGATAAGTACATGGAGACAGAGAGAGAGAGAGAGAGAGAGAGGCAGATAAGTACATGGAGACAGAGAGAGAGAGAGAGAGAGGAGAGCAGAGAAGTACATGGAGACAGAGAGCAGAGATGGAGACAGAGGAGGCAGATAAGTACATGGAGACAGAGGAGAGAGAGAGGAGGCAGATAAGTACATGGAGACAGAGAGAGAGAGAGAGGAAGCAGAGAAGTACATGGAGACAGAGGAGGCAGATAAGTACATGGAGACAGAGAGAGAGAGAGAGAGAGAGAGGAGAGAAGTACATGGAGACAGAGAGAGAGAGAGAGGCAGATAAGTACATGGAGACAGAGAGAGAGAGAGAGCAGAGAAGTACATGGAGACAGAGGAGAGGGAGAGAGAGAGAGAGGAGAGCAGATAAGTACATGGAGACAGAGGAGGCAGATAAGTACATGGAGACAGAGAGAGAGAGAGAAGTACATGGAGACAGAGGAGGAGAGTACATGGAGACAGAGAGAGGAGAGAGATAAGTACATGGAGACAGAGGAGAGAGAGAGGAGGCAGAGAAGTACATGGAGACAGAGGAGAGAGAGAGTACATGGAGACAGAGAGAGAGGAGGCAGATAAGTACATGGAGACAGAGAGAGAGAGAGAGGAGGCAGAGAAGTACATGGAGACAGAGAGAGGAGAGATAAGTACATGGAGAGAGAGGAGGGCAGATAAGTACATGGAGGAGACAGAGAGAGAGAGTACATGGAGACAGAGGAGGCAGATAAGTACATGGAGACAGAGAGAGAGAGAGAGAGGAGCAGATAAGTACATGAGACAGAGGAGATGGAGAGAGAGAGGAGGCAGATAAGTACATGGAGACAGAGAGAGAGAGAGAGAGAGAGGAAGCAGATAAGTACATGGAGACAGAGAGAGAGAGAGAGGAGGCAGAGAAGTACATGGAGACAGAGAGAGAGAGAGAGAGAGGATGGAGCAGATAGGCAGTACATGGAGACAGAGGAGAGAGAGAGAGAGGAGGCAGAGAAGTACATGGAGACAGAGGAGACAGAGAGGAGGCAGATAAGTACATGGAGACAGAGAGAGAGAGAGAGAGGAGGAAGAGATAAGTACATGGAGACAGAGAGAGAGAGAGAGTACATGGAGACAGAGAGAGAGGCAGATAAGTACATGGAGAGAGGAGGCAGATAAGTACATGGAGACAGAGAGAGAGAGTACATGGAGAGAGAGGTCAGATAAGTACATGGAGACAGAGAGAGAGAAGAGAGAAGTACATGGAGACAGAGAGAGAGGCAGATAAGTACATGGAGACAGAGGAGAGAGAGAGAGAGGAAGATAAGTACATGGAGACAGAGAGAGAGAGCAGATAAGTACATGGAGACAGAGAGAGAGAGACAGGAGAGGCAGATAAGTACATGGAGACAGAGGAGAGAGAGAGAAGTACATGGAGACAGAGAGAGAGAGAGAGAGGAGCAGAGTAGTACATGGAGACAGAGGAGAGAAGTACATGGAGACAGAGAGAGAGAGAGAGAGAAGTACATGGAGACAGAGAGAGAGAGAGAGGAGGCAGATAAGTACATGGAGACAGAGTACATGGAGACAGAGACAGAGAGAGAGAGAGAGAGAGAGATAAGTACATGGAGACAGAGAGAGAGAGAGAGAGGAGAGCAGATAAGTACATGGAGACAGAGAGGAGAGAGAAGTACATGGAGACAGCAGATAAGTACATGGAGACAGAGAGGAGAGAGAGGAAGCAGATAAGTACATGGAGAGAGAGAGAGAGGAGGCAGATAAGTACATGGAGACAGAGAGAGAGAGGAGGCAGATAAGTACATGGAGACAGAGAGAGAGAGAGAGGAGGCAGATAAGTACATGGAGACAGAGAGAGAGAGAGAGAGAGAGAGAGAGAGAGAGAGAGAGAGAGAGAGGAGAGCAGATAAGTACATGGAGACAGAGGAGAGAGAGAGAGAGAGAGGAGGCAGATAAGTACATGGAGACAGAGGAGAGAGAGGAGGCAGATAAGTACATGGAGACAGAGAGAGAGAGAGAGGAGGCAGATAAGTACATGGAGACAGAGGAGAGAGAGAGAGAGCAGATAAGTACATGGAGACAGAGGAGAGAGAGAGAGGCAGAGAAGTACATGGAGACAGAGAGAGAGAGAGAGGAGGCAGATAAGTACATGGAGGAGACAGAGAGAGAGAGAGGAGGCAGATAAGTACATGGAGACAGAGAGGAGAGAGAGAGCAGAGAGAGAGAGAGAGAGAGAGAGAGAGGAGGCAGATAAGTACATGGAGACAGAGAGAGAGAGAGTACATGGAGACAGAGGAGGCAGATCAGATAAGTACATGGAGACAGAGGAGAGGAGAGGAGGCAGATAAGTACATGGAGACAGAGAGAGAGAGAGAGAGAGTACAGAGAGAGAGAGAGAGAGCAGAGAGAGAGAGAGGAGAGAGGGAGTACATGGAGACAGAGGAGAGAGAGAGAGAGAGCAGATAAGTACATGGAGACAGAGGAGAGAGAGAGAGAGGAGGCAGATAAGTACATGGAGACAGAGAGAGAGAGAGGAGGCAGATAAGTACATGGAGACAGAGAGGAGAGAGAGAGGAGGCAGAGAGAGAGACAGAGGAGGCAGATAAGTACATGGAGACAGAGAGGAGAGAGAGAGGAGGCAGAGAAGTACATGGAGACAGAGAGAGAGAGAGAGAGAGGCAGAGAAGTACATGGAGACAGAGAGAGACAGAGCAGAGTACATGGAGACAGAGAGAGAGAGAGAGAGAGTACAGAGAGACAGAGAGGAGGCAGATAAGTACATGGAGACAGAGGAGAGAGAGGAGGCAGATAAGTACATGGAGACAGAGAGGAGAGAGCAGCAGAGAAGTACATGGAGACAGAGAGAGAGAGAGAGAGAGACAGAGAGAGGAGAGAGAGAGAGGAGGCAGATAAGTACAGAGGAGAGAGAGATAAGTACATGGAGACAGAGGAGAGAGAGAGAGAGGAGGTAGATACATGGAGACAGAGGAGAGAGAGAGAGAAGTACATGGAGACAGAGGAGAGGCAGATAAGTACATGGAGACAGAGAGGAGAGCAGATAAGTACATGGAGAGAGGAGGCAGGAGAGACAGAGAGAGGAGAGAGAGAGAGAGGAGGCAGATAAGTACATGGAGACAGAGAGAGAGAGAGAGAGAGAGAGAGATGGAGACAGGAGAGAGAGAGAGGCAGAGAGATGGAGACAGGAGAGAGAGAGAGGAGGCAGATAAGTACATGGAGACAGAGAGAGAGAGAGAGGAGGCAGATAAGTACATGGAGGAGAGAGAGAGAGAGAGAGCAGATAAGTACATGGAGACAGAGAGAGAGAGAGAGGAGTCAGATAAGTACATGGAGACAGAGAGAGAGAGAGCAGATAAGAGGAGACAGAGAGGCAGATAAGTACATGGAGACAGAGGAGAGAAGAGAGAGAGGAGAGCAGAGAGAGAGACAGAGGAGGCAGATAAGTACATGGAGAGAGAGAGAGAGGAGGCAGATAAGTACATGGAGACAGAGAGAGAGAGAGAGCAGATAAGTACATGGAGACAGAGGAGAGAGAGAGAGCAGATAATTACACGGAGACAGAGAGCGAGAGAGAGAGAGAGAGAGAGAGAGAGAGGAGGCAGATAAGTACATGGAGACAGAGAGGAGAGAGAGAGAGAGGCATAATGGAGACATGGAGACAGAGAGAGAGAGATGGAGAGGAGGCAGATAAGTACATGGAGACAGAGGAGAGGAGAGAGAGCAGATAAGTACATGGAGACAGAGAGAGAGAGAGGCAGAGAAGTACATGGAGACAGAGAGAGAGAGAGAGGCAGATAAGTACATGGAGACAGAGAGAGAGAGAGAGGAGGCAGATAAGTACATGGAGACAGAGAGAGAGAGAGAGACAGAGAGAAGAGAGAGAGAAGATGGAGACAGAGAGAGAGAGAGAGGCAGATAAGACATGGAGACAGAGGAGATACAGAGAGAGAGCAGATAAGTACGGAGACATGGAGACAGATAAGAGGAGAGAGAGAGAGAGAGAGAGAGAGAGAGAGAGAGAGGAGGCAGATAAGTACATGACAGAGACAGAGCAGAGAAGAGAGACAGAGAGGAGAGAGAGAGGCAGATAAGTACATGGAGACAGAGAGGAGGCAGAGAAGAGAGAGAGAGAGGAGAGAGAGAGGAGGCAGATAAGTACATGGAGACAGAGGAGAGAGAGAGAGAGAGGTACATGGAGACAGAGAGAGAGGCAGAGAAGTACATGGAGACAGAGAGGCGAGAGAGAGAGCAGAGAAGTACATGGAGACAGAGAGGAGAGAGAGAGGAGGCAGAGAAGTACATGGAGACAGAGGAGAGAGAGAGGAGCAGAGAAGTACATGGAGACAGAGAGAGAGAGAGAGAGGAGGCAGATAAGTACATGGAGACAGAGGAGAGAGAGAGAGGCAGATAAGTACATGGAGACAGAGGAGGCAGATAAGTACATGGAGACAGAGAGAGGAGGCAGATAAGTACATGGAGACAGAGAGAGAGAGAGAGGAAGCAGATAAGTACATGGAGACAGAGAGGAGAGAGAGGAGGCAGATAAGTACATGGAGACAGAGAGGAGAGAGAGAGGAGGCAGAGAAGTACATGGAGACAGAGAGGAGAGAGAGAGGAGGCAGATAAGTACATGGAGACAGAGAGAGAGAGAGAGAGAGAGGAGATAAGTACATGGAGACAGGAGAGAGAGGAGAGCAGAGAAGTACATGGAGACAGAGGAGAGAGAGAGAGAGATAAGTACATGGAGACAGAGGAGGGAGAGAGAGAGAGAGAGAGAAGTACAGAGAGACAGAGAGGACATGTACATGGAGACAGAGAGGAGGCAGAGAAGTACATGGAGACAGAGGAGAGAGAGAGGGAGGAGAGAGAGAAGTACATGGAGACAGAGAGACAGAGAGAGAGAGAGAGAGAGATGGAGACAGAGGAGGCAGATAAGTACATGGAGACAGAGGAGAGAGAGAGGAGGCAGAGAAGTACATGGAGACAGAGGAGGAGAGAGAGAGGAGGCAGATAAGTACATGGAGACAGAGAGAGAGAGAGAGAGCAGAGATGGAGACAGGAGGAGAGAGAGAGTCAGATAACATGGAGACAGAGAGAGAGAGAGAGAGGAGTCAGATAAGTACATGGAGACAGAGGAGAGAGAGAGAGGAGAGATAAGTACATGGAGACAGAGGAGGCAGATAAGTACATGGAGACAGAGGAGAGAGAGAGAGAGAGAGATAAGTACATGGAGACAGAGAAGGCAGAGAAGTACATGGAGCCAGAGGAGAGAGAGAGGAGGCAGATAAGTACATGGAGACAGAGGAGAGAGAGAGGAGAGAGAGAGATAAGTACATGGAGACAGAGAGGAGAGAGAGAGAGGAGGCAGAGAAGTACATGGAGACAGAGAGAGAGAGAGAGAGAGAGAACATGGAGACAGAGAGAGAGAGAGAGAGAGAGAGGAGGCAGATAAGTACATGGAGACAGAGAGATGGAGCAGAGGAAGAGTACATGGAGGAGACAGAGAGAGAGAGAGAGAGAGAGCAGATAAGTACATGGAGACAGAGAGGAGAGAGAGAGAGAGAGATAAGTACATGGAGACAGAGAGAGGAGAGAGAGGAGGCAGATAAGTACATGAGACAGAGAGAGAGAGAGAGGAGGCAGATAAGTACATGGAGACCGAGAGGAGAGAGAGAGAGAGGAAGATAAGTACATGGAGACAGAGGAGAGCGAGAGAGGAGAGAGAGATAAGTACATGGAGACAGAGGAGAGAGAGAGAGGAGGCAGATAAGTACATGGAGAGAGAGAGAGAGAGAGAGAGGAGCAGATAAGTACAGAGACAGAGAGGAGGCAGAGAAGTACACGGAGACAGAGGAGAGAGAGAGAGAGAGAGAGAGCAGAGATGGAGAGAGAGGAGGCAGATAAGTACATGGAGACAGAGGAGGAGAGAGAGAGGAGGCAGATAAGTACATGGAGACAGAGAGGAGAGAGAGAGAGGAGGCAGATAAGTACATGGAGACAGAGAGAGAGAGAGAGAGAGAGAGAGAGAGAGAGAGGAGGCAGATAAGTACATGGAGACAGAGAGAGAGAGAGAGGAGGCAGATAAGTACACGGAGACAGAGAGGAGAGAGAGAGAGGCAGATAAGTACACGGAGACAGAGAGAGAGAGAGAGAGATACAGAGACAGAGAGAGATGGAGAGAGGAGGCAGATAAGTACATGGAGACAGAGAGAGAGAGAGAGAGAGAGGAGGCAGATAAGTACATGGAGACAGAGAGAGAGAGAGAGGAGGCAGATAAGTACACAGAGACAGAGAGATGGAGAGAGAGAGAGAGAGGAGCAGATAAGTACATGGAGACAGAGAGAGAGAGAGGAGGCAGATAAGTACATGGGAGACAGAGGAGAGAGAGAGGAGGCAGAGAAGTACATGGAGACAGAGAGAGAGAGAGAGGAGAGAGAGAGGACAGGAGGAGATAAGTACAGGAGACAGAGAAGTACAGAGAGAGAGAGAGAGAGAGAGGATAAGACATGGAGAAGAGAGAGAGAGAGAGAGGAGGCAGATAAGTACATGGAGACAGAGAGAGAGAGAGAGGAAGCAGGAGTACATGGAGAGAGAGAGAGAGAGAGAGAGAGAGGCAGATAAGTACATGGAGACAGAGAGAGAGAGAGAGGCAGATAAGTACATGGAGACAGAGAGAGAGAGAGGAGGCAGATAAGTACATGGAGAGAGAGGAGAGATAAGTACATGGAGACAGAGAGAGAGAGAGGAGGCAGATAAGTACATGGAGACAGAGAGAGAGAGAGAGGAGGCAGAGAAGTACATGGAGACAGAGAGAGAGAGAGAGGAGGCAGATAAGTACATGGAGACAGAGAGAGAGAGAGATAAGTACATGGAGACAGAGAGAGGAGGCAGATAAGTACATGACAGAGGAGAGAGAGAGAGAGAGAGAGAGTACATGGAGACAGAGAGGAGGCAGATAAGTACATGGAGACAGAGGAGAGAGAGAGAGAGGAGGCAGATAAGTACATGGAGACAGAGGAGGATGGAGACAGAGGAGAGAGAGAGGAGGCAGATAAGTACATGGAGACAGAGGAGAGAGAGAGAGAGAGCAGATAAGTACATGGAGACAGAGAGAGAGAGAGAGAGAGGAGGCAGATAAGTACATGGAGACAGAGGAGACAGAGAGAGAGAGAGAGAGAGAGTACATGGAGACAGAGAGAGAGGAGCAGATAAGTACATGGAGACAGATGGAGAGAGAGGAGGCAGATAAGTACATGGAGACAGAGGAGAGAGAGAGAGAGAGGAGAGCAGAGTACATGGAGAGAGGAGGCAGATAAGTACATGGAGACAGAGGAGAGAGAGAGAGGCAGAGAAGTACATGGAGACAGAGGAGGCAGAGAAGTACATGGAGACAGAGAGAGAGAGAGAGGAGGCAGATAAGTACATGGAGACAGAGGAGAGAGAGAGGAAGATAAGCAGAGAGAGAGGAGAGAGAGGAGAGAGAGGAGGAGCAGAGAAGTACATGGAGACAGAGAGAGAGAGAGAGGAGGCAGAGAAGACATGGAGACAGAGAGAGAGAGAGTTTAGAGAGAGAGCAGATAAGTACATGGAGACAGAGAGAGAGAGAAGTACATGGAGACAGAGGAGAGAGAGAGAGAGATAAGTACATGGAGACAGAGGGAGAGAGTACATGGAGAGAGAGAGGAGAGAGAGAAGTACATGGAGAGAGAGAGAGAGAGAGAGAGAGGAGGCAGATAAGTACATGGAGACAGAGAGAGAGAGAGAGGAGCAGATAAGTACATGGAGACAGAGAGAGAGAGAGAGAGAGGAGGAGGCAGATAAGTACATGGAGACGAGAGAGAGAAGAGAGAGAGAGAGGAGGCAGAGAAGACATGGAGACAGAGAGACAGAGAGAGAGAGGAAGCAGATAAGTACATGGAGACAGAGAGAGAGAGAGAGAGGAAGCAGATAGAGTACATGGAGACAGAGAGATGGAGAGAGAGAGAGGAGGCAGATAAGTACATGGAGACAGAGAGGAGAGAGAGAGGAGGCAGATAAGTACATGGAGACAGAGAGGAGAGAGAGAGAGGGGCAGATAAGTACATGGAGACAGAGAGAGAGAGAGAGAGGAGGCAGAGACATGGAGAGAGAGAGAGAGAGAGAGGCAGAGTACATGGAGAGAGGAGGCAGATAAGTACACAGAGGAGACAGAGAGAGGCAGATAAGTACATGGAGACAGAGAGAGAGAGAGAGGAGGCAGATAAGTACATGGAGACAGAGAGAGGAGGCAGATAAGTACATGGAGACAGAGGAGAGAAGAGAGAGAGAGAGAGAGGCAGATAAGTACATGGAGACAGAGAGAGAGAGAGAGGAGGCAGATAAGTACATGGAGACAGAGAGAGAGAGAGAGAGAGGAGGCAGATAAGTACACGGAGACAGAGAGAGAGAGAGAGAGAGATAGCAGAGGCAGACAGAGGAGACAGATGGCAGATAAGTACATGGAGACAGAGGAGGCAGATAAGTACATGGAGACAGAGGAGGAGAGAGAGAGAGAGGAGAGCAGATAAGTACATGAGAGACAGAGAGAGAGAGGAGGCAGAGAAGTACATGGAGAGAGAGAGGAGGCAGACAGAAGTACATGGAGACAGAGAGAGAGAGAGAGAGGAGGCAGAGAAGTACATGGAGACAGAGAGAGAGAGAGGAGAGATAAGTACATGGAGACAGAGGAGAGAGAGAGAGAGAGAGAGGCAGTACATGGAGGGAGAGAGAGAGGAGGCAGATAAGTACATGGAGACAGAGGAGAGAGAGAGGATGGAGACAGAGGAGACAGAGAGAGAGAGAGAGAGAGAGAGGAGGCAGATAAGTACATGGAGACAGAGAGAGAGAGAGAGGAGCAGAGAAGTACATGGAGACAGAGAGAGACAGAGAGAACATGGAGACAGAGGCGAGAGAGAGGAGGCAGATAAGTACATGGAGACAGAGGAGCGAGAGAGGAGAGAGAGAGATAAGTACATGGAGACAGAGGAGAGCGAGAGAGAGAGAGATAAGTACATGGAGCCAGAGGAGAGAGAGAGAGGAGGCAGATAAGTACATGGAGACAGAGAGGAGAGAGAGAGGAGGCAGATAAGTACATGGAGACAGAGAGAGAGAGAGAGAGGAGGCAGAGAAGTACATGGAGACAGAGAGAGAGGAGGCAGAGAAGTACATGGAGACAGAGAGAGAGAGGAGAGGACATGGAGAGAAGTACATGGAGACAGAGGAGAGAGAGAGAGGAGGAGATAAGTACATGGAGACAGAGAGAGGCAGAGAAGTACATGGAGACCAGAGGAGAGAGAGAGGAGGCAGATAAGTACATGGAGACAGAGGAGCGAGAGAGAGAGAGGAGGCAGATAAGTACATGGAGACAGAGAGAGAGAGAGAGAGGAGCAGATAAGTACATGGAGACAGAGAGGAGAGAGAGAGGAGGCAGATAAGTACATGAGAGACAGAGAGAGAGAGAGAGAGAGGCAGATAAGTACATGGAGACAGAGAGGAGAGAGAGAGGAGACAGAGAGACAGAGAGAGAGAGGAGGCAGATAAGTACATGGAGACAGAGGAGAGAGAGAGAGAGAGAGAGCAGATAAGTACATGGAGACAGAGAGCAGAGAGAGTAGGAGGCAGAGTACAAGGAGACAGAGAGAAGCAGATAAGTACATGGAGACAGAGAGAGAGAGAGGAGGCAGATAAGTACATGGAGACAGAGAGAGAGAGAGGCAGATAAGTACATGGAGACAGAGGAGAGAGAGAGGAGGCAGATAAGTACATGGAGACAGAGAGAAGAGAGAGAGGAGCAGATAAGTACATGGAGACAGAGAGAGAGAGAGAGGAGGCAGAGAAGTACATGGAGACAGAGAGAGAAGAGAGAGGAGATGGAGAGGAGGCAGAGTACATGGAGACAAGGAGAGAGAGAGGAGGCAGATAAGTACATGGAGACAGAGGAGAGAGGAGAGGAGCAGAGAAGTACACGGAGACAGAGAGGAGAGAGAGAGGAAGCAGAAGTACATGAGAGACAGAGAGAGAGAGCAGATAAGTACATGGAGACAGAGGAGAGAGAGAGAGCAGATAAGTACATGGAGACAGAGGAGGCAGATAAGTACATGGAGACAGAGAGAGAGAGAGGAGGCAGATAAGTACATGGAGACAGAGAGAGAGAGAGGAGGCAGATAAGTACATGAGACAGAGAGAGAGAGAGAGAGAGAGGCAGATAAGTACATGGAGACAGAGAGAGACAGAGACGGAGGAGGCAGATAAGTACATGGAGACAGAGAAGAGAGAGAGAGAGCAGATAAGTACATGGAGACAGAGAGAGAGAGAGAGAGGAGCAGATAAGTACATGGAGACAGAGGAGGAGAGAGGAAGAGAAGTACATGGAGACAGAGAGAGAGAGAGAGAGAGAGAGAGGCAGATAAGTACATGGAGACAGAGAGACAGAGAGAGAGAGAGAGGAGGCAGAGAAGTACATGGAGACAGAGAGGAGGAGAGAGAGGTAGATAAGTACATGGAGACAGAGGAGAGAGAGAGGAGGCAGATAAGTACATGGAGACAGAGACAGAGAGAGAGAGAGAGAGGAGATAAGTACATGGAGACAGAGGAGGCAGATAAGTACATGGAGACAGAGGAGGAGAGAGAGAGAGAGAGGAGGCAGATAAGTACATGGAGACAGAGAGACAGAGAGAGAGAGAGGAGGCAGATAAGTACACGACAGAGAGAGAGCAGAGAGAGTACATGGAGAGAGAGAGAGGAGGCAGATAAGTACATGGAGACAGAGGAGAGAGAGAGAGATAAGTACATGGAGAAGAGAGAGAGAGAGAGAGGCAGATAAGTACACGGAGACAGAGAGAGAGAGAGAGAGGAGGCAGATAAGTACATGGAGACAGAGAGAGGAGCAGATAAGTACATGGAGACAGAGAGGAGAGAGAGAGGAGGCAGAGAAGTACATGGAGACAGAGAGAGAGAGAGAGAGAGCAGATAAGTACATGGAGACAGAGAGAGCAGAGATGGAGACAGAGGCAGATAAGTACATGGAGACAGAGGAGGCAGATAAGTACATGGAGACAGAGAGAGAGAGAGAGAGGAGGCAGAGTACAGGGGAGGAGGCAGATAAGTACATGGAGAGAGAGAGAGGAGCAGATAAGTACATGGAGAGAGAGAGAGAGAGGAGAGCAGAGAGAGACAGATGGAGAGAGAGAGAGAGGAGGCAGATAAGTACATGGAGACAGAGAGAGAGAGAGACAGAGGAGAGCAGATAAGTACATGGAGCCAGAGGAGAGAGAGAGAGAGAGGCAGATAAGTACATGGAGAGAGAGAGAGAGAGGAGGCAGATAAGTACATGGAGACAGAGAGAGAGAGAGGAGGCAGATAAGTACATGAGAGAGAGAGAGAGAGGAGGCAGATAAGTACATGGAGACAGAGAGAGAGAGAGGAGGCAGATAAGTACATGGAGAGAGAGAGAGAGGAGGCAGATAAGTACATGGAGACAGAGGAGAGAGAGAGAGGAGAGATAAGTACATGGAGACAGAGAGAGAGAGAGAGGAGGCAGATAAGTACATGGAGACAGAGAGAGAGAGAGGCAGATAAGTACATGGAGAGAGAGAGAGAGAGAGAGATAAGAGAGGAGGCAGATAAGTACATGGAGAGAGAGAGAGAGAGGAGGCAGATAAGTACATGGAGAGAGAGAGAGAGGAGGCAGATAAGTACATGGAGAGAGAGAGAGAGGAGGCAGATAAGTACATGGAGAGAGAGAGAGAGGAGGCAGATAAGTACATGGAGAGAGAGAGAGAGAGAGAGATAAGTACACGGAGACAGAGAGAGAGAGAGGAGGCAGATAAGTACATGGAGACAGAGGAGAGAGAGAGGAGAGAGAGAGATAAGTACATGGAGCCAGAGGAGAGAGAGAGAGGAGGCAGATAAGTACATGGAGAGAGAGAGAGAGAGGAGGCAGATAAGTACATGGAGAGAGAGAGAGAGAGGAGGCAGATAAGTACATGGAGAGAGAGAGAGAGAGAGAGAGAGAGAGGAGGCAGATAAGTACATGGAGAGAGAGAGAGAGAGGAGGCAGATAAGTACATGGAGACAGAGAGAGAGGCAGATAAGTACATGGAGACAGAGAGAGAGAGAGAGAGAGAGAGAGACAGAGGAGGAGAGAGAGAGAGAGAGAGAGGCAGATAAGTACATGGAGACAGAGAAGAGAGAGAGCAGATACAGTACATGGAGACAGAGAGAGAGAGAGAGGAAGCAGATAAGTACATGGAGACAGAGGAGAGAGAGAGGAGGCAGATAAGTACACGGAGACAGAGGCGAGAGAGAGGAGGCAGATAAGTACATGGAGACAGAGAGGAGAGAGAGAGAGAGAGAGGAGGCAGTACACGGAGAGAGAGAGGAGGCAGAGAAGTACATGGAGACAGAGAGCAGAGGAGAGACACAGAGAGAGAGAGAGAGACAGAGAAGAGAGACAGAGAGGAGGCAGATAAGTACATGGAGACAGAGGAGAGCAAGAGAGAGAGACAGAGAGAGAGAGAGAGAGGAGGCAGAGAAGTACATGGAGACAGAGAGGAGAGAGAGAGAGGAGGCAGATAAGTACATGGAGACAGAGGAGAGAGAGAGACAGAGGAGAGAGAGGAGGCAGATAAGTACATGGAGACAGAGGAGAGAGAGAGAGACAGAGGAGAGAGAGAGGAGGCAGATAAGTACATGGAGACAGAGGAGAGAGAGAGGTGCAGCAGATGAGTACATGGAGACAGAGAGAAGAGAGAGAGGAGGCAGATAAGTACACGGAGACAGAGAGGAGAGAGAGAGGGGGCAGATAAGTACACGGAGACAGAGAGGAGAGGGAGAGGAGGCAGAGAAGTACACGGAGACAGAGAGGCGAGAGAGAGGATGCAGAGAAGTACACGGAGACAGAGGAGAGCGAGAGAGAGATAAGTACATGGAGACAGAGGAGGCAGATAAGTACATGGAGACAGAGAGAGAGAGAGAGAGAGAGAGAGAGAGAGAGAGAGAGAGAGAGAGAGAGAGAGGAGGCAGATAAGTACATGGAGACAGAGAAGGCAGAGAAGTACATGGAGCCAGAGGAGAGAGAGAGGAGGCAGATAAGTACATGGAGACAGAGAGAGAGAGAGAGAGAGAGAGAGAGAGAGGAGGCAGATAAGTACATGGAGAGAGAGAGAGGAGGCAGATAAGTACATGGAGACAGAGAAGAGAGAGAGAGGAAGCAGATAAGTACACGGAGACAGAGAGGAGAGAGAGAGGATGCAGAGAAGTACATGGAGACCGAGAGGAGGCAGAGAAGTACATGGAGACAGAGGAGAGCGAGAGAGAGAGAGATAAGTACATGGAGACAGAGGAGAGCAAGAGAGAGAGAGATACGTACATGGAGACAGAGGAGGCAGATAAGTACATGGAGACAGAGGAGAGCGAGAGAGAGATATACGTACATGGAGACAGAGAAGGCAGAGAAGTACATGGAGCCAGAGGAGAGAGAGAGGAGGCAGATAAGTACATGGAGACAGAGAGGAGAGAGATAGGAGGAAGAGAAGTACACAGAGACAGAGAGGCGAGAGAGAGGAGGCAGAGAAGTACACGGAGACAGAGAGAGGAGAGAGAGAGGAGGAAGAGAAGTACACAGAGACAGAGAGGCGAGAGAGAGGAGGCAGAGAAGTACATGGAGACAGAGAGGCGAGAGAGAGGAGGCAGAGAAGTACATGGAGACAGAGGAGAGCGAGAGGAGGAAGAGAAGTACACGGAGACAGAGAGGAAGCAGAGAAGAACATGGAGACAGAGAGGCGAGAGAGAGGAGGCAGAGAAGTACATGGAGACAGAGAGAGCGAGAGAGAGGAGGCAGAGAAGTACATGGAGACAGAGAGGCGAGAGAGAGGAGGCAGAGAAGTACACTGAGACAGAGAGGAGGCAGAGAAGTACATGGAGACAGAGGAGTCAGATAAGTACATGGAGACAGGAGAGCGAGACAGAGAGGAGTCAGATAAGTACATGGAGACAGAGGAGATAAGAGATGGAGACAGGAGAGGAGTCAGATAAGTACATGGAGACA
Source organism: Oncorhynchus nerka (assembly GCF_034236695.1). Classification (NCBI taxonomy): domain Eukaryota; kingdom Metazoa; phylum Chordata; class Actinopteri; order Salmoniformes; family Salmonidae; genus Oncorhynchus; species Oncorhynchus nerka. The sequence goes on from NC_088415.1 coordinate 32,190,310, forward strand.
GAGGAGAGAGAGAGAGGGAGCAGATAAGTACATGGAGACAGAGAGAGAGAGAGAGGAGGCAGATAAGTACATGGAGACAGGAGAGCGAGAGGAGTCAGATAAGTACATGGAGACAGAGGAGAGAGAGAGAGCGAGAGGAGTCAGATAAGTACATGGAGACAGAGGAGAGCGAGAGAGAGAGAGAGAGAGAGAGCAGGCAGATAAGTACATGGAGACAGAGGAGAGAGAGAGAGGAGGCAGATAAGTACATGTAGACAGAGGAGAGAGAGAGGAAGCAGATAAGTACATGGAGACAGGAGAGCGAGAGAGAGAGGAGTCAGATAAGTACATGGAGACAGAGGAGAGCGAGAGAGAGAGAGAGAGAGAGCAGGCAGATAAGTACATGGAGACAGAGGAGAGAGAGAGAGGAGGCAGATAAGTACATGGAGACAGAGGAGAGAGAGAGAGAGAGAGAGAGGAAGCAGATAAGTACATGGACACAGAGAGAGAGAGAGATTGGAGGCAGATAAGTACATGGAGACAGAGAGAGAGAGAGAGAGAGAGAGAGAGGAAGCATATAAGTACATGGAGACAGAGGAGAGAGAGAGCAAGAGAGAGGGGGCAGGGATAGAGCAGAAGAGAGAGGGAGAGACACAGAGCCCGGTATGTAAGGGAGAAGAGAGAGGGGGGAGAAAGCGAGTCAGGGATAGAGCAGTGGAGTGAGAGTGAAGTTCTGTGAGAGGAGGGCTGAGAGCCCCAGCTGGGTCCTGGTATCTGTGTGGTCTGGTCTGGTCCGGCTTTGTATGTGGTGCTGTTGGGAAACAGGCCTAACTCACCACAGCACGCAGACCCACAGTAATGCTATGTAGCTTTCAGCTTCACATGCAACCAGAACAGAGCAAGAATGCAAGCTCTCCTCCATGTCCAATTCACCTCCCTCTCTCCATCCACCCCTGCCTTTTGCCCAGGCTGCAGATGCTTGCCTGGGCCTGGGTTCAAATCTCTCTCTTTGAGGCCATATCCAATGATTGTAGCAGACAGAGCTCTTAGCTCAAGGACATAGTGGTGGGTTTAACAGCATGCTTGGATGGTTCTGCACCTTGTATGAGAGGCCATAATAGATGAGCCACACAAGAGGATGTCTAACATCTCCACAGGACTGATTCTTGGGTTAAAATCTGGTATATAATGTCCCCTCTGATGTCAAACTGGATCACATGGTCAAACCATGGTTGACCACAGGTCTGATCGACCTGGTCTGGTCCTGAGAGTTTAGAAAGTCAAGTTGAGAGGTCATGGTGGACAACGCCGGATAGTTCTGGTCGTGATGTAAGAGCAAACATTATCCTCTGAACTTAGTAATGTAACAATGCTGCTGCTCACTCAGAGGAGAGCTACTCTGTTACATCAAATGGAACACATCTGCCTACTGTTGGAAAAAATAACAATTGGATACACATTTTATTCTATTATGGCTTTGTTTCACGAAGCAGGAGGAACTGGAACTCAAGCAGAAGAAAAACGTTAATAAAACATAAAGCTGTGTTGAGAAGGCGATCTTAAAGGGCCGGTGCTCCTTTCCTCCTGTAGAGCCACCAGGCGCTTGGGCTGGAGTAGCCAGGCCACCGCAGAGGGCCCCAAACCCCATCTGCTTTTGTAGGTCACCATTACATCAGCAGGTTTATGGAAAAGACTTAAGAAACACTTTGTCTTGACCTACTTTTAGATTGTGAATGTGCGCAATTCTCTGGTTTCTCAACATTCGTCACTGTATCAATGACGGATTGGTTGTCTTATGAGCGAGGTTACCTTGGTTTCCAGTAATAAATAAGAGAGCAATTGTGGACGAGCAGACTAGAATAACCACTTGATGAAGGTCAAAATTATTATGTAAGAAGCTATGAATATATTTGATTGGCGCACATAATGTGAAGGGGTTGGGACTAGGGGCTGTGGGGGAAGTGAGCTCTCAGACAGACCTGGAGGAGGAGTGTTTTTGGTCTGGCGTTATGTGATGAATGACTCCATGTTGACTGGTCGGTCCCAAGGGTTAAGTACTGACTCTGGCCTCTCAGGGAGTAGTGCGCCACAAAGGTCATGTTTTTCTCTCCCCTACAGGGTCGAGCTCAACTAGAGCGTATGGTTGTCTACACATATACTCTCTCTAGCACACACACACAGTACAAATCACATTTTATTGGACACATACACATTAAGCAGATATTGCTGGGTGTAGTGAATTGCTTGTGTTCCTAGATCCAACCGTGCAGTAATATCTAGCAATTCACAACAATACACACAAACCTGAAAGTAAAAGAATTAAGAAACGTATAAATATTAGGACGAGCAAAATGTCAGAGTCTGGAGCATATACAGTATGTGTGATGGGAAGTATAGACATTATGTACAGTATGGGGATAGAATATGTAGTATATCTAGAATACATAGGATAGAAAAGTATATATACATACAGCAATAGTTGAATATGATATAGAATACAGTATATACATATGAAATGAGTAAAACAGTATGTAAACATTATTAAAGTGACCGGTGTTCAATGTCTATGTACATAGGGCAGCATTCTCTAAGGTGCAGGGTTGAGTAACCGGGTGGTTGCCGGCTAGTGATAGGGACTAAGTTCAGGGCAGGGTACTGGGTGGAGGCTGGCTAGTGATGGCTATTTAGCAGTCTGATGGCCTTGAGATAGCAGCTGTTTTTCAGTCTCTCGGTCACAGCTTTGATGCACCTGACCTCTCCTTCTGGATGATAGCGGGGTGAATAGGCCGTGGCTATGGTGGTTGATGTCAATGATATTTTTGGCCTTTCTGTGATATCGGGTGCTGTAGGGGTACTGGAGGGCAGGCAGTGTGCCCCCGGGGATGTGTTGGGGTGGGGGGCACCACACTCTGGGGAGCAGAAACACACCATTCTCTTCTCTGGTCCTACTGTCCTCCTAATAACGTTGATGTATCAACACGCTATTAATTCACCTTGATTGTGATCACCTGCTCAGGTCTGTGCACATTAGCTTTCATTATTTTATCCCAGTAGACATTGCTGTAGGCTACTTCTGGTCAGGGAGAAATTCCCTTTTCCCTGTGACTGAAATTCCCATGGAGAGAGGGAATGTGGGATAAACGGGGGATCATAGAGGAAGGAACATGGCAGCCAGGAACCAGAGGATGGGTTTTACAGGGGCCAGTAAGGCCAGTTGTCTCAGGGAATGTGGTGGCTGATTGGGAAGTGTTCTCCTCATCGTCTGGTCGAGCCATGACTAAATATAGAGGAGGAAAAAGGAAGGGTTTTAGGAAGGCATCAGAATGCTTTGGTTTGGAGACAAATGTGCTTTAGACACAGTAAGACATTTGTGAGTGTACGTGTGTTTGGGGGTTGATGGGAGATTTGCTGTTCCAGTCAGCTGTGACCTGTCTGTCAGAGACACAGCCATTTCAGGGCCTCAGCTAAGTAAACATTGATTTTTCAAAATAATGATCAAAACATCAAGCAAACATGGATATTTAAGAGATTTGGCAGACAGATATGCTGAGTGGGGTGAGGAACAACAAAAAGGGTGTGGAGGGGTCAGAGCTGAGGAATGAGTGGTGGTAGAGGTGATGGTGTTGGAGAGGTGAGTTACAGTGTTGCACTGGGGGAAACTTGGAGTGGGGGGGGGGGGGGTTGCATCCAAGAGTCATCACTGACAATATTGTGCTTCTGTCCCTTGAGTGACAAAGGTAGCACATTACGCCTGTAGAATGAGGCCTTACACACTGGGAAGATCTCAATTGCATACTCCTTGAGTGCTCTCGCATCATCTCCTTCTCAAAACCCATTGGAGGAGAAGTTCAGAGGAGCGGGAACTCTGGTTTTCTCATCCAATGGGTTTTGAGAGGGAGATGAGGAGAGAGGATGTGAGTAGTATGCAATTGATATCTTCCCTCGGTCTCATTTACCCTAATACCTTTCTCTTCCCACCACCCCCACCTGCATGAACACCATTTCAAAGAGCAGTTGCATGTGTGCAGCATTATGACAACTCTATTACAAAGAAACAGAGGGTAGGAGCATCATAACGTAACACCCTTCAGATTGAGCGGTGGATGCATATCTAAGGATCTTTGTGGTGTGTGGTCAGGTGAGCGGAGGCGGACGGCAGGGGGTGGTGGGGCTTAGAGTTCTGGTAGAATGCACCTGCACACAGCCGGAAGCCAACACATTGTCAACATAGACCCCCATCCTCTTCTCGTCACTCTAATGCATGCTGTAACGCTCATCTCTTCACTCCCACTATCTTCTCGATCTGTGCCTCTCTAGCATTCTGTATTTCTTCCTTCTCTCACACCTCTTTCACTCTCACATTCTGAGAAAATGAATTATAGTGGGTTCTCTGGAGTCGGAAGAATTCTGCAACTGCATAGAGACACTGCTGATGAAGCAATCTAATCTACCCTGTAACACGCAAAGATATGGGCATTTTAAGAACAAAAATACACAGTACTCGTGCATTCGGTTTCTCGCAAACTATCACCGCTCCCTTTTGAGGAAACTTTCTGCAGAGGGAATGCTTTCCGAGGGGGAGTCGTCAAAACAGGAAACGTTTTATGTTGCTGAAACATTCCATTTTTAACTCTCACAGGCAAACTAAAATAAACAACACACTTAGGCTGGCTGAGGGAGGTGGCCGGCGCCCGAGGAGACCAACCCTGGGGCAGTGTGGAGGCCCCAGTGCCTCGTGAAGTCATTTCTTCTAAGACACACAGCACAGCCCTGACTCTGTGGCAGCCTGCTGCCTGGTTGCAGTCATGACTGCAGGACTCCATACTGTAGCACCCCCCCTCCCCCTTCCTTTTAATGTTCTCCAATTGACCTAATGGAAAGAGATGTACTGCCCTACCAAGCAAAAAGGCAGTAACTGCTCATAGCGTGGAACTGAGAAAAATTGCTTTTATTTAACTTTATGCAGTTACTGCTAACATGACCCCCCATTTTCTCCAAAACACAATAGAGGCAGGATACTTGCCCACATGATTAAACATGTATTTTATGTAGCAAAAATGACTAACTCATTTTCAAACAAATGAGCAGTTACTGCCTTTTTGCTAGGGCAGCATAGGCAGTATAGGACTACAACTGGAGAAAATAAGGACATGCAGAACAAAAACACACACATACAAGCCCTTTCTATATGAAATGGAGTGGCAAATTTGGCAATTATTTCTTCCTGTAGCTAATCATCTGGGCCATTCCCAGCGCTGGCGACATACAGGCACATCTCTGTTTGTGCACGCTGGATGATTCCCTGTTTTCTATTAGTCACAGTTACACTATCTGGCCCCTGCAGAGGACCGACCGACCGACCACACCCTGACGGACAACGGACTGCTGCCGAAAACTATCTTTGAGGAAGATGAAAAGTCAGAGGGAACTACTGTCACTAACGGAGACAAGCCTTTACATGTTACACTGAGCCAATACAAACCTTTCATCCACAGCCAGGTCTTCCTCCCATCCAGGAGCAGCAGAGCGACTTCAACAGAACATCCAGTCACCGGTCCAGCGGTGACAGCCATCTCTCTCCACTCCCTCAGGCTGCTGCAGTGAAATGATGATGGGCTGTGGAGGCTGGGCCATGTCTGCAATCTGGACCTCAACAGAGAGTGGACAGGGTGACCGAGAGACTGACTACAGACATTGTAATTAGGAATACCTTGTAGTAGAATGGGCCTCTGATTCCTATAGAATTCACCTTTGTTAACTCAGGTTCACGTGGTACAGTAGGCCAGTCCCAGACTTCCAGTTATCCAGGCCAGGGTAAATTGGTATTTGTTGTGCCGCTGTGTCCCTAGTTGCATTGGCCATGGAAGACTGAATGAATGAAGTGAATGAATGAAAAGACGACTCCCGGCAGTACGGTGGTAGAGGATTTATTTTATGAGAGGCAGTAGGAGCTAAAATGAATCATTTTCATGCAGTAGTAACATGTGGATCTATGTAGCAGATTGTGTTTAACATAGTTCAAACCAAAAGTCAGTGCAGAGGAGGATTTTCCAATGCCAGAATTCTCCTCCACCCACACACACTTCCTACAGTTACAACCATCAACATGTGTTCAGCTGGAGGTATGGAGAGCAGTGCAAGTGTGGAACGGAGAAAAAGAGCCACAACTTCCATATTGAAGTTATATACAGTATGTGACAGTTACACGGTATATCAAATGGGCAATTACAATGTGTCAGGTCCTATTTTCTTAAGAGAGGGGGAAATTGTTGTGTGCTTTTCTTATGTGGAGTGAGAGGAGAATGATTGATTCCCCATCATGCAATATGAATAAACCCCTGGGATACACACTTCAATCGCAATTCCAGTCCCAAAAACAGATTTCCTATTTTTACCACCATTACACTCCCTAGAGGGAAAGCACCAGCCCTGAGCTTTTGGTTTTCCACAGATATGTTGTCCCTCTAGAAATGAACATAAACACACAGAAAACCACAAGGATACATTTGGCAGCTTGTGTGGAAAAGCTTTTCTTCTGTCTCTGTGATTGTGCTTCCTAAACAAATTGGTAGTTGAGGGGCAGTCACGGGAAACGATGGAAAGAACATTTTCTTAAAGTTAGTGGATGATGAAGTAAATTACTTCCTGGAATTGAGTGTCAGCAGAGAAAAGGATGAGATGGTTGTAATTTAGTTTGTAAACATGCGAGGAGGGATGAATACTGCAAAAGCATCGATCACCCAGAACGAAATCTATAATATAATGAAATCAAAAACGCAAAAGCCAAGTAACAAGTTCCACCATATGAAGATCATAAATCATAAAAAGTGTGATGCAAATGATAGAAAGAGAAGTCATACTAATATACACATGCCAGAAAGATAGGGCAGTCAGACTTAAATAACTAGAGTCAACGTATTGGAATTGTAGTGCACACCTTTTGTGTCGTGATTAATCGCATTGTCTGAAGGCATTCAAATACATCATCTATACAGCCAAAAACAACTATGTAAACCAAGTTGACATTGAAGTTCGTGTGCTTTCTCAATTCACCAAATTGTGCTAACCATTACTTCAGACAAACTTACATCAATATTCTTGTAACGTTTAATGTACGGAAAAAAATCTTAAAATGCAGTTTAATTTGAGCAAATTCAGAATTTGTGATTAAATCACAGCAAATCCTGCAATTAACACCTTTTTTATCATGTGACAGCCCTAAAAATACATTTAAAAAAGACCAAATCTATATGCTGGCTGTGACCATCAGAAAGAGTTAGAGGAGGGTTTTCTCTCACTTGCTAATCTGCTGATGTGTGTTAAATGATGTTTTCTCAGCTTTGGCTAACGGACAGAGTATCACCTGTCGCTCCATATCTAACTGAGAATGCCACTAGGTAATCTGGGAAACATCTCTGAAATAACAAACTATGGTATCACAAACACAGACAGAGGGTGTCTTTTGGGCGTTCATTTTCAGAAATATTTCCGCCCCACTGCAAGCCAGTGATATAGCAGCTATTTTGTAGCTTGTGTTTAGGGTGGGGTCGGTATACAGTACAGTCAGTCTGCCTCTTGGCAGTAACAATGGCCGCTTCGCTTCTCCAGCTGAAGCAACAGTTGTCTGCTGCTCTTCCCGGATCTCCACGGTAATGTGAGCCATGCTGTTATCGGATCCAGGGTGCTTTTTCTCTCCGGGACGCAAAAATGTGTAGGGGAGGAGGCGGCAAAGGAGGAGAGATAGAAGGGGGCAGAGAGTTTGGTCATGGTCCCGTGTGGGGATATTTAATAACAAACATTAAAAATACCACAGAAATCCTTTACCACATTCCCACGGTCTGACTGTAGCCAGGCCCTGACAGCAGGGTTATAAATACCAGCCACTGGACCCAATCCAGAGTGGGCACGTACGCGCACCAACATATTGGCAGACAGTCACAAACATACAACATAAACCAGCACACTTAAACACTATATACAGACGGATCAGTTCCACAATACAAACACAAATGCTGTAAAGAGCAAGCAAAAAAAACATGAGCACAACATAAAACAATAAGATATGGGGAAATCTATTTGAATTGAATCACTCTTTGACAGCACAAAACATCCCATGTTTGTCCATGGACGAAGTGGTCCGAAAGGGACTATTTGGATCTAAATGCCAAAACATTCAGGTGATGAAGTTGACTCATTTTGCGTACTCCACCATAAGACATCCGTGTCTTTATCATTTGGAAAAGATAAAACGGTTAATTTCGAGATCATTTAAAAGCTCAGTGTTTTTTTTTGGGGGGGGGGGGGGGGGGGGGTGTTTATCTAAAAACAAGTAAACTCAGATTTTTTTCACATACGCATATGTTGTAGCTTAAACCCAATTTCACATCTGAGGTTTTGTGTTGTCCCCCTCATTGGTCGAGGCACAACATGCTTTTGAATACAGGGTGTGTCATTTCAACCATAGAAATATAATTCATAGAACGGACCGATTTCTTGAGACCACTGCAATTTAGCTCGTACCACATTGAAAATTACATTGGATTGACATTTTTACTTCTAATTACTACCACAAAGATGACCACCAGTCCACACATCGTTGAATGTCAACTTCAATGGTCATGTATGTTCTATTATCTATATTTCTATGATTTCAATAGGTTTACTAGGGAGGATTGATAGTGTCAATTAAAACTGATATTCCTATTCAAGTCAACATTCTCGGATGTGTGGACCCCCAACCACCTTCGTGGAACCATTTCAAATGTTATTCCCACTTTAGTACATTTATCCGCCAAAACATGACACCCACCCTGTATTCAAGAGCATGTTGTGTCTCAACCGATGGTGGGCAGAGCACAAACACCTTAGATGATGTCTAAAATACAACATACAGTATGTGAATAAGTAAAACATTGATGTGACTTTAAAAGGTTAAAAACTATTTGTTTTGTGTGTATATATATATATATATACACTTCAAATATATATATATATATATACACACACACACATATACATACACACACAAGAAATTATAAAATACTTTGACAACCCTGTTTGTAAGCTTTTAAATGCTATCAATCTCAACTGTTTGTCTTTTCCAGTGAGGAAGACATGGATGTCTCATGGTATGGTGGGGTATGCAAAATGGCTCAACTTTGAACACCTTTATTTTGTACAGTACCAATCAAATGTTTGGACACACCTACTCATTCAAGGGTTTTTCTTTATTTTTTACTATTATCTACATTGTAGAATAATAGTGAAGACATCAAAACTATGAAATAACACATGGAATCATGTAGTAACCAAAATAGTGTTAAACAAATCAGAATATATTTGAAATGTGAGATTCTTCAAAGTAGCCACCCCTTTGCATGATGACAGCTTTGCACACTTTTTGCATTCTCTCAACCAGCTTCACCTAGAATGCTTTTCCAACAGTCTTGGAGTTCCCACATATGCTGAGCACTTGTTGGCTGCTTTTCCTTCGCTCTGTGGTCCAACTCATCCCAAAACATCTCAATTGGGTTGAGGTCAGGTGATCATCTGATGCAGCACTCCATAACTCTCCTTCTTGGTCAAATAGCCCTTACACAGCCTGGAGGTGGTTGGGTCATTGTCCTGCTGAAAAACAAATTATGTGCACACCAGATGGGAAGGTGTATCGCTGCAGAATGCTGTGGTAGCCATGCTGGTTAAGTGTGCCTTGAATTCTAAATAAATCACTGACAGTGTCACCTGCAAAGCACCCCGACACCATCACACCACCTCCTCCATGCTTCACGGTGGGAACCACACATGAGATGATCTGTTCACCTACTCTGCGTCTCACAAAGACACATCGGTTGGAACCAAAAATCTCAAAATTGGACTCATCAGACCAAAGGACAGATCTCTGTAATAACACATATTGAATCATGAAGTAACCAAAGTCTTAAACAAATAATTTTAGATTCTTCAAAGTAGCCACCCTTTGCCTTGATGACAGCTTTGCACACTCTCTCAACCAGCTTCATCAGGTAGTCACCTGGAATGCATTTCAATTAACAGGTGTGCCTTCTTTCCTTCTTAATGCATTTGAGCCAATCAGTTGTGTTGTGACAAGGTAGGGGTGGTATACATAATATAGCCCTATTTGGTAAAAGACCAAGTTCAGATTATGGCAAGAACAGCTCAAATAAGCAAAGAGAAACAACACTCCATTATTACTTTATTAAGACATTAAGGTCAGTCAATCCGGAACATTTCAAGAACTTTGAACGTTTCTTCAAGTGCAGTCGCAAAAAACAAGTGTTATGATGAAACTGTCTCTCATGAGGACCGCCACAGGAAAGGAAGATCCAGAGTTACCTCTGCTGCAGAGGATAAGTTCATTAGAGTTACCAGCCTCAGAAATTGCAGCCCAAATAAATGCTTCAGAGTTAAAGTAACAAACACATCTCAACATCAAACTGTTCAGGGGAGACTGCATGAAATCAAGCCTTCATGGTCGAATTGCTGCAATGAAACCACTACTAAAAGGACAGAAAAACTAAAGAGATTTGGGCCAAGAAACACAAGCAATCAACATTAGACCGGTGGAAATCTGTCCTTTGGTCTGATGAGTCCAAATTAAATATTTTTGATTTCAAACGCTGTGTCTTTGTGAGACACATAGTAGATGATCTCTGCATGTGTGGTTCCCACCGTGAAGCATGGAGGTGGTGTGATGGCCTGGGGGTGCTTTGCTGGTGACACCGTCTGATTTATTTAGAATTCAAGGCACACTTAACCAGCATGGCCACCACAGCATTCTGCAGCAATACACCATCCCATCTGGTTTGCGCTTAGTGGGACTATCATTTGTTTTCAACAGGACAATGACCCAAAACACACCTCCAGGCTGTGTAAGGGCTATTTGACCAAGAAGGAGTGATGAGTGCTGCATCAGATGACCTGGCCTCCACTATCACCTGACCTCAATCCAATTGAGATGGTTTGGGATGAGTTGAACCGCAGAGTGAAGGAAAAGCAGCCAACAAGTGCTCAGCATATGTGGGAACTCCATCAAGACTGTTGGAAAAGCATTCTAGGTGAAGCTGATTGAGAGAATGCCAAGAGTGTGCAAAGCTGTCATCAAGGCAAAGGGTGCCTACTTTGAAGAATCAGAAATCGAAAATATTCTTTGATTTTGTTTAACACTTTTTTGGTTGCTACATATGATTCCATATGTGCCATTTCATAGATTTGTTGAGTTCACTATTATTCTACAATGTAGAAAATAGTAAAAATAAAGAAAATCCCTTGAATGAGTAGGTGTGTCCAAACTTAACTGGTATTGTTTGTTTTGGCCTTCAGGTCCAAAAAATCACTTTCTGATCACTTTTACAATGGCCAAAGTAGTATTGAAGAAGGATTCATTCGTGTCAAAAGGGATGCTGTCAAAAAGTGATTGAATTTAAATTGATCTACACATATGTGATGGATCCCACACACACAATAGTAAAGCAAGGAAGTGTTGAGCACAGTCGATAGTGTGACTGATAGCATTTCCCTCTAAAGGAACGATTTCTCTGAGACTCTTCCACCAAGCAGCGTCCTGCCATCCCAAGCTACGGAGGGGAAAGGCAGACGGGGGGCTGCTGTGCTGTGGGGTAGGAAATCAAAGTTCCATTGCTTTCCACTGCTGAGTCTTGTCTCTTTAGCTCCTGCTGCTTGGCCACCTATCATACTTCCTGGAGCGGCAGCTTAATAAACCCTCCATGGAACGCTCTTCTGGGTCGAGGGTCACTAGCACATATGGAGAGGTAAATCATTCATAAGACATTGATAGTTATCAGACCTTTAAAAAGAGCTAGATTCTATCCCTTTCCCTGGTCCATGGAACACTTTGTTTGGGTAGAGGCCGGCACTTAGCTGATAACTATCAGTTACCTATGAATTACTTAACTACGTCAATCAGAGTGCTAGTTTCTCTCCCCCTTCAGCGGGTTGCAAAGTACATTCATGCTGTCGCCAGCGGCTCCATGACCCCGTCAACACTGGGATTAGAGACTCCTGCAAGGGATTCCATTTGCCCTCCCTTAATGTTTCCCTCGTGCGTCAGCACTGTTACCACAGGCCTTTTTCTCTGTTAACCTCCTCATTCTCTCATAACAGTCTAGCCCAAACTGTCACGGCCTCCCCTCTCAGCTGAACCAAACCCCCCAGCACCCCCCTCTCCACAGCCTCTCCACAGCTCAGGGCCAAGGAGAACTTCCCTCCTTCCTCATCTCTGCTCAGACCTGCCAAGTTATCTGAAAAACTCAAACTAGCCCATCTGGGCCACACCAAGAGGAGAGATCAGGAGGGGGAGCCACAGCCTTTAACCCCTTTAGGCCCCATTCTCCTCAGAAGCACACTACATGACCAAAAGTATGTGGACATGTGCTCATCGAACATGTCATTCCAAAATCATGGGCATTAATATGGAGTTGGTCCCCCCTTTACTGCTACAACAGCCTCCACTCTTCTGGGAAGGCTTTCCACTAGTTGTTGCAACATTACTGCGGGGACTTGCTTCCATTCAGCCACAAGAGCTACATTAGTGAGGTCGGGCACTGATGTTGGGCGAATAGGCCTGGCTCGCAGTCGGCGCTCTAATTCATCCCAAAAGCGTTCGATGAGTTTGAGGTCAAGGCTCTGGGCAGGCCAGTCAAGTTCTTCCACACCGATCGACAAACCATTTCTGTATGGACTTCGCTTTGTGCACGGGGGCATTGTCATGCTGAAACTGTTGCCAAATTTGGAAGCACAGAATCGTCAAGAGAATGTCATTCTACGCTGTAGAGTTAAGATCTCCCTTCACTGGAACTAAAGGGACCTAGCCCAATCCATGAAAAACAGCCCCAGACTATTATTCCACCTTCACCAAACATTACAGTTGGCACTATGCATCGGGGCAGGTAGCGTTCTCCTGGCTTCCGCCAAACCCAGATTCATCCGTCGGACTGCCAGATGGTGAAGCCAGAGCCAGTTTGGAACTCGGTAGTGTTGCAACTGAGGACAAACGATTTGTACGCGCTGCATCTTCAGCACTCGGCGGTTCCGTTCTGTGAGTTTGTGTGGCCTACCACTTCGCGGCTGAGCAGTTGTTGCTCCTAGACGCTCCCACTTCACAATAATAGCACTTACAGTTGACTGGGGTAAGCTCTAGCAGGTCAGAAATATGACTAACAGACTTGTTGGAAAGGTGGCATCCTATGACGGTGCCAAGTTGAAAGTCACGGAGCTTTTCAGTATGGGCTATTCTACTTTCAATGTTTGTCTACGGAGATTGCATGGCGGTGTGCTCAATTTTATCCACCGGTCAGCAACGAGTGTGGCTCAAATGGCCGAATCCACTAATTTGAAGGGGTGTCCACATACCATTGTATATATAGTGTATTTTGGCTGTCACTGCAAAATTACTTTCACATTGTAGCCTTGCCCAGCGAAGGTATGCTGGACATATTTATGCTGTTATACTTAGCGTTATTCCAGGAAGGAACATGACTAATATGACTAATAATCTCAGAAGGGGGCTGAATCATTAACTTGACTAGGAGACTTTTGCTAAATCACATTCCTGCACGTTGCTTAAAAAAATATTGAGGCACACCGAGATAATTAGCAATCAACACAACACTAAAACTCACTGCATCTACAACTTCAACTTAAATCCGACACTTTCAGGGAACCCAAGTCGAGGGCTAGAAACGATTCTGTCATACCTCAGAAGAAGAGACCGTTCTGGGGGTTTATCTCCTTTCCAACTGCATGTCCGTCTCTTCCAGAATGTGCAGACTCCAGTACAAGTACATGGAATGCATTCTAGTGGGTCACATGCCAGAGAGAGGAGCTTGGCCTCGTGATGTTTGGATGACTTCAGAGATTTACCACACAGCCGCTCTCCTCCTCCGTCAGAGCATCTGCTCAGCTATAAATGGGTCCCAATTTAAGTGTAAAGTATGAAGAGAATAAGAAAACAGACTTAATTGCACTTACAGAAAACAGTCTCACACGTTAAACATTCACAAGCCAAGTCATATGATAACCACCACCAAACTACGCTTGAACTAGCTAACAAAATCCTAATTAATTTACCCCACTCAGTCTCTTGCTGATCACTATAACCAATTCATATATGGACGATTCACATTAGTCCCATGACTGTGGAGGCAGGACAGTTTAATAAAGGGAAGTTGACTGAGCAGGGGACTAGCGGGACAGTTTAATAAAGGGAAGTTGACTGAGCAGGGGACTAGCGGGACAGTTTAATAAAGGGAAGTTGACTGAGCAGGGGACTAGCAGGACAGTTTAATAAAGGGAAGTTGACTGAGCAGGGGACTAGCAGGACAGTTTAATAAAGGGAAGTTGACTGAGCAGGGGACTAGCAGGACAGTTTAATAAAGGGGTTGACTGAGCAGGGGACAGGACAGTTTAATAAAGGGAAGTTGACTGAGCAGGGGACTAGCAGGACAGTTTAATAAAGGGAAGTTGACTGAGCAGGGGACTGAGCAGGGACTAGCAGGACAGTTTAATAAAGGGAAGTTGAGCAGGGGACTGAGCAGTTTAATAAAGGGAAGTTGGACTAGCAGGACAGTTTAATAAAGGGAAGTTGACTGAGCAGGGGACTAGCAGGACAGTTTAATAAAGGGAAGTTGACTGAGCAGGGGACTAGCTCCCTCTACTGCAGCAATTATTTATGTGACGAAGGCATAAATCAAATTGTATTGGTCACATGCTTCGTAGATAGCAGGTATTTGACGAAATGTGAAATGTTTACTTACGGGTCCTTTTCCAACAACGCAAAGTTAAACATAAGATGAAATTGAAAAAATAGTGACACAAGGACTAAATGTACAGTAAAAAACCATGGCATATATATAAGGGAGTACCAGTACCGAGTCAATGCGCATGGGTATGAGGTAGCCATGTAATGTACATATAGGTAGGGGTAAAGTGACAAGGCAAGCCACTAACAGGATAGATAAGACCGTAGCAGCAGCAGCGTATGAGTCTATGACTTGAATGGCTGGAGTCTGACATTTTTTAGGGCCTTCCTCTGACATCGCTTGTTATAGAGGTCCTGGATGACAGGGAGCTCAGCCCCAGTGATGTACGGGGCTGTACGCACTACCCTCTGTAGTTGTTGTTCTCAACTTGCCTACCTGGTTAAATAAAGGTGAAATAAAAAAAATAAAAAAATAAAAATAGTGTTGTCTACCCTCACCACCTTGGAGCGGCCCGTCAGGAAGTCCAGGATCCAGTTGCAGAGGGAGGTGTTCAGTCACAGGGTCAGTAGTTTAGTGATGAGCTTCAAGGGTACCATGGTGTTGAACGCTGAGCTGTCATCAATTTACAGCATTTTCACATAGGTGTTCCTTTTGTCCAAGTGGGAAAGGGCAGTGTGGAGTGAGAGAAATTGTGTCATCTGTGGATCTGTTGGGACGGTACACAAATTATAAACTAAGAGCAAGAGCTGTTTGCATGTATACAAATCATTTCCATGTTCATGACTTTTACAGGCCCATCTTGAGGGTAGCAAATCTAGTATGGTTTCCTTTTGAGAATATATGAAGACATGGATTTTTTGCATCAATATGTACAGAGGTTTATTTGTGATTTTTCAAAACATTATATACACTACATACAATGCACATAAATCAATGTACAATGGATCAACTTCAGAAGAATAAGAGAAACAGAAAAGCAGCCGGCGATTGAACAGACAATGGTTTTACTATCAACTAGAGCATTGATATCATTAACAAACACCAAGATCGTTGAAAGACCGTGTGAAGCATTGAGTCATGAGAATGACATGGTGTGCATGTATAAAAAATTACTTATCTTGGGACTTTGAGTTTAATTACAATGATTGATTACTAAATGAGAAATGGTCTGGCTACCAGAAGTCCGTCAACAAAAATGTCCAACAAAGTACACCAGTGTATGTTGTGTTTTTGGACCAGTCACAAGATCAACTGATGCTTCATCATCAACTAAATACAATAATATTGACCTAAGAAAATGTATCAAGGAGAGCAGTGGGGATTAAATACCAACATATTAGCATAGCACGGCACTGAATATATTAACTAACCTAATAACTACATTAGCATAGCACGGCACTTAATATAATAACTAACCTAATAACAACTACATTAGCATAGCACGGTACTGAATATAATAACTAACCTAATAACAACTACATTAGCATAGCTCGTCCCTGAATATAATAACTAACCTAATAACAACTACATTAGCATAGCTCGGCCCTGGATATAATAACTAACCTAATAACTACATTAGCATAGCACGGCACTGAATATAATAACTAACCTAATAACTACATTAGCATAGCACGGCACTGAATATAATAATGAACCTAATAACTACATTAGCATAGCTCGGCCCTGGATATAATAACTAACCTAATAACAACTACATTAGCATAGCTCGGCCCTGAATATAATAACCTAATAACAACTACATTAGCATAGCACGGCACTGAATATAACAACTAACCTAATAACTACATTAGCATAGCACGGCACTGAATATAATAAGAGTAAAAAATGTCCATCTGTTATATTTCACACAAATATACTCAACCAAATCCTCTCCACAGAGCAATGCAGTCGACATGAATGGACTAAAACCTGTCAGGTGAGACAGTGTATATAGACGTGTTATGTTGGCCTTCTGTACATCCCCACCCCTGAAACTAAAGCGTCACCTCAGCTTTAAAGATGTGAAGCATATTTGCGTCCGGTGGATCCGCATTTAAAATGTGCTTCCCGGTAGGGGTGAGCTGATGGCATGTTCTCCTAACCCATAAAGATTGATAATCAAATCAAACGGAGTTGTGAAAAGCCATTTGAACATGGTCTTAAATTAGAATTTTTAAAATGTGTTTCGTTAATAAACCCCTGATATTTATTGTCCCAAAATAAGGCTCTGGTTTCTAGGCACACCAAGGTAACTGAGCTATAATGTGCATTCAATGTTAAACGACTGGTGATTTGCTATAGTGATCATCAGTAATAGATTTCAGACAAAAGCCAGAGCAGAGGAGACAAACAAGTGCATCGTTGGCAAAAACTGCTGGTGAAATAGAAGTGCATATTGAGTCTGTGCACATACTGTAGTACTGTATGCGTTTGTAGTACTGTATGCGTGCGTGTGCATGTGAGCAAGCGCATATTAAAAAGAGGTAGCAGAGGACAATCAGAGCAAAAAGAAAAACGATTCCAAAACAGTGCGCAACATTCATGCGATTACTCAATCTTTCCTCATCTCTCTCGATCATAAAGAAAAACTTCCACGCTTCTCAAGAACGTAGGTAGATAACTGCCCAGCCTCATCAACCATCACCACAAAAAAACTGACACACACACGTTTTCATTGAATCCTTTACAGAAACCCATTTAAAACAGTATGCTTAGTTGGTAAAGCACTGTGCTACCACGGGGCTGTGTCCTTTACATCCACGTGATACAAAAAATCCCTGGATTGCAGAACCATGAGCTAAAAGGGGCAGTAGAACACAGAGCTGAGGGCAGACCGAGCCGGTGACTGAGCAAGACAGGATATAAACATGATAAGCAGTTCATAATAAAATCCATCAATCTTGACACTACAACATCATACACACACTATGCAGATCGCTAACTGACACCGAGGCCTCTAGCGTGGAAGTGATGTCAAAATATCCCGGTTCACAAGCTGTTCAATCCCAGTTAGCATAAATGGGTTGAACACTGAATACAAAGATGAGCCGTTTCAGCCCCCCCCAACCCCAACCCAACAGACAGACAGACGTGGAGTAACAACCGTTTCCTCTTGATCTGTAGGCTTATTTTGAGGTGTGTTGAGATAAATCATCCAGCATTTGAGAAGTAAAATGAATAAATACAATGAATTAGTATTAAAATAAGAAAAGATGAAACACAATCATGCCAAAAATACATGTGCAATGGGAGAGGTAGTTTGTTTTGGTTAAAACAGGGCTCTATACAATGAACTAACAAGGATTCAGGATTCAGCTTGCTTCCCACATCACCAGAGCAATACAACAAAGCCACCAACAGCAGCAGCAACCATACAGGCCAAAATATAGGCAGGGCCGCTGTGATCAGTGCCTCATCAGGACCCTGTCTGCAATAATCGACTGATCTTAACAATACATTGAAAGAAGAAAATGTATTACCTTCATGTATTATTTTAACCAATCCAGGTGACATCATAGTAAACCTAAAAAAGGTACTGATCACAGAAGCCCTGCCTGAACTCAGCCATGGTGACTACATGACATACATATCATTACGGAGTCATTCCTCGGCCTCGCTTTTTCCTAAAAAATAAAAAAATATTGATTAGGACTGGACTTTTGACAGTGGCAGTGGGAACCATGGGGATTCACTGACTCTTTGTTTACATTGTGGACCGTTGATTATATCGCCTGCCTCTTTTACACATGATTATCGAGCTGCGATTGAAAAACAGACAATGGATCCCTATACATGGCCTGCAACACAGCCCTCCAGGCAGTTTTTCTTCAAAAGAACCTGGCAACTTTATGATTGATAAAAAACAGAACACTGCAGAAGTTGCTGAAGAAACATCATGGTGTGTGTGTCACATGTTTGGTTCCCTTCTATTCTATTATGAAAGTGTTCAGTTTCATTGAGGTATCTGTTAAATGTTTAACAGGGTTTTGTAAGGCTACTGAGGTGGAGTTGCTGACCTGCATTGGGAGAGGGGTGCAGTTTTTGGGCCAGTCTTTCGGAGCCAGCTTGGCAGCAGGCAGAGAGCTCTTGGAGGAGTTCCTCCCATCAGAACCCCTGACCCGATCTTTCCTGCATTCCTTTAAATGGATTCATGTATATGTGATAGAATGCAACAACAAAAGAGTATGCTTTCTCCACAACACCTGGTCTACACACAGTGGGGTCTGGACATCTGCTGCAATGGGAGAAAATATCAGACTTTGGCTCAGGAGCTCTGTACACTGCACTTCCGTGATTCTTACTTTCTATACACTTCTATACATTCACTCCTTTATTCACACCTGAGCCCACCTCCCCAAACTCTCACCACTGGATCAGTTCAGTGTTAATCACTTCCCAGGTAAGAGACGTCACACCTTCCATCGGTGTGACATATCCAAAGCCGCTACTCACAAACTCAGTCCCATCAGCTCGATGCACTACAGCTGTTGAGTTGGTCTTGAAAGGATGCCGTCGCATTAAAGCTATGAAGAGTTCTGCCAGGCTGGCCGGGGGTGTTGGAGAGAGAGACATGTCCGCCACGACGGTGACTGATTGGCCTTTATCCTTGTCTGTTTGATTTGAGGCAGTGTTAGTAGTAAAGAGCATGAACAAGATTGTGTTGTCTTTTTCCTGGTTCTAACGGTATGGTAGCTTTACAGAGCAGCTTTACAGAGCAGCAGGTTGAGTCAGAATGTCTCTTCAGTATGTGAAAAGATTTTGGTGCAGCGGCATGAACGCTGATGTCAGGAAACACAATCTCAAATCGAATAAAACCAATGAGTTTGCACACCCCCAAAAAAGTATATATATATATATATATATATATATATATAGCTGTCAAAGCTCATCAAGACCTCAATAGAGGAACATAAAAAAATAGCACATCTCATATTTGCATATATCACCAGAGCATTCTTCCCAACAATTGAATTATCTTAGTATTTGCCTATTTCTTTCATTATTATGTACAGAAATAACAAGTGGTATTTACAGACAATGACCACAAGAGGGGGACCAAGACCTGCAGACGGCGTGAGCGGAAACGCACTCGTGATGTGCTTAACCTTCAACCCACTAAGGCCATAACATGCCTCTCAAACAGAAACTGGTGGGGGTGACATTGTAATTGTATTGTACCATGAATAGAATTTGATCAGGCATGAAGAGCATCTGCAGATTTGATTAAAAGGTTTTAGTAGTTATTACATCATTACAAACAGGTTTGACCAGCGATGACTCCCCCTCTTGATTGTAAGCTTGCGTACGTACTACTCAAAATGTATATTGTACAATTAACAATATCAGGCTAACTTCTCCCTGAGGCAGGGCAGTTTGTCACCTTACCAGGTTAGTTTAGCTAGTTAACCAATAATAATAAAACATGTTTCTCTTTACTCTTATGAAGGAAAGAGCTTTTAAATGCTAAATGTGTATATTTTGAAGTTTGAAAGGGGGCAACAGAACCAAATTGTTACCAAATGATCCACATATATCCTGTGTGTGGCCGACACTTTCCACAATACATTAATGGAGCCTTAAACAGATGTCAGTCCCACTACTAAACACTTCGTCAAAGCCAGTACTCAACACCCTTTTGTGGTCATTCACTATTCTCATACAGAAACAAAGATAAAATAGGCCCCTTGCACTCTACTCGGGGTGTATTTGTGTGTGCGTGCAATTGAAACACCCTACGTCAATACATACACACATTCATATGCACACAAATTGGGGCCTACATATATACAGAGGACTACTCATCCATTTGTTTTAGTAGAAACAACCTTAAATATAGATATTAGCATGTATGTATACGCAGTACCAGTCAAAGGTTTGAACACACCTACTCATTCAAATGTTTTTGTTTTACTATTTTCTACATTGTTGAATAATAGTGAAGGCATCAAAACCATGAAATAACACATATGGAATCATGTAGTAACCAAAAAAGTGTATCAAAAAAATAAAACAATTGTATTTGAGATTCTTCAAAGTGGCCATTCTCTCTCTCAACCAGTTTCATGAGGTAGTCACCTGAAATGCATTTCAATTAACAGGTGTGCCTTGTTAAAAGTACATTTGTGAAATTCCTTTCCTTCCTTTCCTTCCTTCCTTAATGCGTTTGAGCCAATCAGCTGTGTTGTGACAAGGTAGGGGTGGTATAGAAGATGGTCTTTTACCAAATAGGGCTAAGTCCATATTATGGCAAGAAAAGCTCAAATAACAAAGAGAAACAATAGTCCATCATTACTTTAAGACATGAAGGTCAGTCAATCCAAAACATTAAAAACTTTTAAAGTTTCTTCAAGCGCAGTCGCAAAAACCATCAAGCGCTATGATGAAACTGTCTCTCATGAGAACCGCCACAAGAAAGGAAGACAGAGTTTCCTTCTGCTGCAGAGGATAAGTTCATAAGAGTTAACTGTACCTTAAATTTGCATCCCAAATAAATGCTTCACAGAGTTCAAGTAAGACACATCTCAACATCAACTGTTCAGAGGAGACTGTGTGAATCAGGCCTTCATGGTCGAATTGCTGCAAAGAAACCACTACTAAAGGACACCTAAAAGAAGAAGAGATTTGCTTGGGCCAAGAAACATGAGCAATGGACAACAACGGAAATCTGTCCTTTGATCTGATGAGTCCACATTTGAGATGTTTGGTTCCAACCCACCGTGTCTTTGTGAGATGCAGAGTAGGTGAACGGATGATCTCTGCATGTGTAGTTCCCACCATGAAGCATGGAGGAGGAGGTGTGATAGAGTGGGGGTCTTTTGCTGGTGACACTGTCATAATTTATTTAGAATTCAAGACACACTTAACCAGCATGGCTACCACAGCATTCTGCAGCGATACGCCATCCCATCTGGTTTGCACTTAATAGCACTATCATTTGTTTTTCAACAGGACAATGACCCAACACCTCCAGGCTGTGTAAGGACTATTTGACCAAGGAGAATAATGAATGCTGGATCAGATGACCTGGCCTCCCCAATCACCCGACCTCAAACCAATTGAGATGGTTAGGGATGAGTTGAACCGCAGAGTGAAGGAAAAGCAGCCCAGCTCAGCATATGTGGGAACTCTTTCAAGACTGCTGGAAAAGCATTCCAGGTGACGCTGGTTGAGAGAATGCCAAGAGTGTGCAAAGCTGTCATCAAGGCAAAGGGTCACCCGAATACTTGGAAGAATCTAAAGAATAAAATAGATGTTTTATTTATTTAACATTATTTTGGTTAGCACATGATTCCATATGTGTTATTTCATGGTTTTGATGTATTCACTATTGTTTTACAATGTAGAAAATAGTAAAAATAAAGAAAAACCCTTGAATGAATAGGTGTATCCAAACTTTTGACTGGTACTGTATATTTATAGTTTAGTTATAAATACATTCTGTTTGAAATTCCCTTTTTCTTATGAACGGGAAATTACAACCTTATCGAAGCCCCTTCCTCCTCTATTTACCCATAATACCCTGATTAACCCCCCAAAACCTTTTCTGTGACAGTGTGACTTTCCGGTCCATTCCGCTATTCCCCCTCAGAGACCTTTTCATCACCCCCATCGCTGAGCCCTCTATCCAGAAACTCAACAAATTAACTCCCGGGGGTCCTCACGGGAGGGATCGTCTGTCCATATCTTCCAACCAGAGATGTGGTGGGGGTCGGCGTGGCTGCTAGGACACCTCTCTCCCAAATACCTCCAGCACCAGCGGGGTGAGCTGCATGCTGTGCTCGGGCTGGAAGGACAGCGAGCGGTACTGTTTGGAGTGCTCCTCGTTGAGGCTGCGCAGGTCGGCCAGCTTCTGGATCATTCTGGCGTAGAGCAGCCGTCCTCCCGGGTGGTTCACCCTGATGTAAGCCTGGAGCACCTCCGACAGACTGTCTTGGATATCCTCTATCTTAGCGTGGTCCTGCACCCCTGGACGATCTACATTGAGGGGAGGAGGGAGAGGCTGTCAAAAGGAGTTAAGAAGAGATGGGAATGCACACAAACACACCATACAAACATACAGTGTACAAAACATTAGGAACACCTTCCTAAAATTGAGTTGCACACCCTTTTGCACTCAGGACAGCCTCAATTTATCGGGCCATGGACTCTACAAGGTGACGAAAGCGTTCCACAGGGATGCTGGCCCATGTTGGATGACTGCAATGCTTCCAACAGTTGTGTCAAGTTGGCTGGATGTCCTTTGGGTGGTGGACTATTCTTGATACACACGAGACACTGTGGAATGTGAAAAACCCAGCAGCATTGCAGTTCTTGACACACTCAAACCGGTGCACCTGACACCTACTACCATTGGGGCTCCCGAGTGCCACGGTGGTTTAAGGCACTGCATCTCAGTGCTAGTGGCATCACCACAGACCCTGGTTCGATTCCAGGCAGTGTCACAACCAGCCGTTATTGGAAGTCCCATAGGGTGGCGCACAATTGGCCCAGCATCGTCTGGGTTTGCCCGGAGTAGGTCGTCATTGTAAATAATCATTAGTTCTTGCCTAGTTACATAAAGGTTAAATAAAAATAAATAAAAAATACCCCTTTCAAAGCCACACATACACAATCATGTCTCAAAAATCCTTCTTTAACCCGTCTCCTCCTCTTCGTCTACACTGACTGAAGTGGCTTTAACAAGTGACATCAATAAGGGATCCTAGGAACACCTGCTGACCAGGTGAAAACTAATGTTTTGTACACTCAGTATAACCAAGCACAAACAAGCACAGATGGCAGCAGTCAGGTAGATACCTGGAGACAGCAGGCAGATGGCCATGAGCAGCACGTGTTCCTCCTCATGGAGCTGGAGTTTCTTCAGGCCCACCTGGAACTTCACTAGCGGCTCCAACAGGTCCAGAGTGTGACCCGCTACAGGGAGCGGCAGACAGGGGGTGAGTGTGTGTTGATGTGGTTTGACATAGTGATTGAACTACAGTGCCTTCAGAAACTATTCATACCTCTTGACTTATTCCACATTTTGTTGTGTTACAGCCTGAATTCAAAAACAATTAAACATATTCATTTTTTCAACCATCTACACACAAAACCACAATGACAAAGTGAAAACGTGTTTTCAGAAAAATGAACGCAGGAATCAAATTTAGATAAGTAGACCTACTCATACCGTGTGTCAATAATTTGTAAGAGCATCTTGGGCAGCTATTACCGCTTTGAGTCGCCTTGGGTATGTATTCATCAGCTTTGGGATTTTTTTCCTATTCTTCCTTGCAGATTTTCTCAAGCTCCGGTAAGTTAAATGGGGAGCGGCGGTGAACAGCCATCTCCAAGTCATTCCATAGATTTTCAAATGGGATTCAAGTCTGGGCTTTGGCTGGGCCACTCAAGGACTTTCATATTCCTGTTTTGAAGCCATTCCAGAGCTGTTTTGGCTGTATGCGTGTGCAGAGCTGTCATCAAGGCAAAGTGTGGCTACTTTGAAGAATCTCAAATATATTTTGATTTGTTTTCTACAATAATGAAAAACCCTTGAATAAGTAGGTGTCCAAACTTGACTGGTACTGTGTGATGTATTGTTGTCTCTACCTTCTTGCCCTTTGTGCTGTTGTCTGTGCCCAATAATCTTTGTACCATGTTTTATGTTGCTACCATTTTCTGTTTCTACCATGTTGTTGTTATGTTGCTACCATGCTGTGTTGTTGTCTTAGGGCTCTCTTTATGTAGTGTTGTGTTGTCTCGCTTGTTGTGATGCGTGTCTTGTCCTATATTAATATTGTATTTATTTTATAATCCCAGCCCCCGTCCCCACAGGAGGCCTTTTGGTAGGCCATCATTGTAAATAAGAATTTGTTCTTAACGGACTTGCCTAGTTAAATAAAGGATACTTTTAAAAAAGAGATATCTGTATTTTATTTCAAATAAATGTGCAAATGTCTAAAAACATGTTTTCACTTTGTCATTATTGGGCATTGTGTGTAGATGTGTGAGAAACAACATCTGTTTAATCAAATTTGAATTCTGACTAACAAAAAGTGGAATAAGGATTATGAATACTTTCTGAATGCACTTTATGTAGTGTGAAGAGTGTACACACACATACAGTATTTAGTCAGCCACCAATTGTGCAAATTCTCCCACTTAAAAATATGAGGCCTGTAATTTTCATCATAGGTACTCTTCAACTATGACAGACAAAATGAGAAAAAAATCCAGAAAATCACAGTCCCCCCTTATTAAATCATGAATTTACTGTGGTTAATCACATTTCACTAGCCACACCCAGGCCTGATTACTGTCAGACATGTTGAATCAATCACTTAAATAGAACCTGTGTGACAAAGTGAAGTAGGCCAAAAGATCTCAAAAAGCAAGACATCAAAAAGCAAGACATCATGCCGCGATCCAAAGAAATTCAGGAACAGAAAGAAACAAAGTAATTGACATCTATCAGTCTGGAAAGGGTTAAAAAGTAATTTCTAAAGCTTTGGGACTCCAGCGAACCACGGTGAGAGACATTATCCACAAACGGAGAACATTTAGAACAGTGGTGAACCTTCCCAGGAGTGGCCGGCCTACCAAACTTACCCCAAAGAGCGCAGCGACGACTCATCCAAGAGGTCACAAAAGAACCCACAACAACATCTAAAGAACTGCAGGCCTCAGTTAAGGTCAGTGTTCATGACTCAACTATAAGAAAGAGACTGGGCAAAAATGGCATCCATGGCAGAGTTCCAAGGCGAAAACCACTACTGACCAAAAATAACATAAAGGCTTGTCTCACTTTTGGCAAAAAAACATCTTGATGAGCCCCAAGACTTTTGGAAAATATTCTGTGGACTCACGAGACAAAAGTTGAACTTTTTGGAAGGTGTGCGTCCCGTTACATCTGCTGTAAAAGTAACAGCATTTCAGAAAAAGAACATCATACCAACAGTCAAATATGGTGATGGTAGTATGATGGTCTGGGGTCAGCATGGTGGTGGTAGTGTGATGGTCTGGGGCTGCTTTGCTGCTTCAGGACCTGGACGACTTGCTGTGATTGATGGAACCATGAATTCTGCTCTCTACCAAAAAATCTTGAAGGAGAATGTCCGGCCATCCGTTCATGACCTCAAGCTGAAGCGCACTTGGGTTCTGCAGCAGGACAATGAGCCAAAACACACCAGCAAGTCCACCACAATGGCTTAAAAAAAAATAATTAAATGAGGGTTTTGGAGTGGCCAGGTCAAAGTCCGGACTTGAAATCGATTGAGATGCTGTGGCGTGACCTTAAAAATGTGGTCCATGCTCGAAAACCCTCCGATGTGGCAGAATTAAAACAATTCTGCAAAGAAGAATGGGACAAAATTCCTCCACAGCGATGTGAAAGACTAATTAGCAGTTATCGCAAACGCTTGATGTTGCTGCAGTTGTTGTTGCTGAGGGTGGCACAACCAGTTATTAGGTTTAGGGCGCAATTACTTTTTCACATAGGGCCATGAAGGTTCGGATAGCTTTTTTCCATTAATAAATAAAATCATCACTTAAAACTGCATTTTGTGTTTACTTGGGTTATCTTTGTGTAATATTAAAATGTGTTTGATCTGAAACATTTAAGTGTGACAAATGTGCAAAAAAATAAGAAATCAGGAAGGGGACAAATACTTTTTCACAGCACTCTACATATACATATGTGTGTGTGCCTCTGTCTCACCCTTGGTGACGTCGGTGATGCAGTACTTGAAGTCAGGGCTACCACCACAGCTCCAGGACATATCCTCCATGTCGAAAGACTGGTTGGAGCGTAGCATAATGATCTCGATGGCACTTGACTTGAGCAGGGCGATCTGGTCCTCAGCAATCAGCCCTCTGGAAACACAATAACATGTACTGAGCCAAACATGCATTGTGACAGGGTGCCCTTACCCATCACCACATCACACATAGGGCCTCTTGTCGGATTCTATTATACCAGCTGAAGAATGAGGCAATAGGAACCCGTTTCTCCCATTGTGCGATTCAGTCCAGATTTAAAGATTGGGTTCCATTGGTAGCAAAAGATGGGGGAATCAGCATAACACCATACCCAGGCTGGAATCTTGGAGCCCATTGGATAATGCCTGTATTTTACTTCCTAACAAAACAAAGTAGTTCTTATCCTTGAAACTGGAATTGCAGGATTGTCTGAAAACAAAAAAAACTATTTCCATCTCATACTCATTTTTTGTACCCACAGACATGTCTTCTGACAGGATGAGTGAATCAGCACTGTTCTCTAGAATGTTCTAGGGGAGGAGAGAAACAGGAAGGACAAGATGTACAATGGATTATATGGTTACCAGGACGACGGCATTCCACTGTTTTCTTTTGAGCATGAGCACACAGGGGCATGCTGTTCTTCCCCTCCACCCACATCTCTCCCCATCCATATTCACACACCCGTACCAAGGTTAACACCAAACTAGAAAATGACATTACCTGAGGTAAATGTGTGTACTTGCTAGTCTTGAAGTATATGGTTGTGAAAGAATAGTGGAATTGACAAAATGGAGGCACACACCAAGAAATTTAGGCGCACAATGAAAATATTTGAGGTAATAAAGCTAGAATCCTTCCTTTTTCTCGGTACACTGGTGCTCCAAAATTTAAATATCAGGTCGAACACCAAAATATTTAGGCACATATTCACCTAAAATGGTCACACTAAAGTGGTTGTGACTGCAGCAGTACTATGGTTTGCATAGGCCAACTGGTTAGTATATAGATAATCTTTGCCAATACTAACAGGATACTGGACTGACTGCTCTAACTATGGGAATACGTCTGCAAAGGCGGAAGGCAGGTGGGAGATGGTAGGATTAGTCGGGAACATTCTAGCCAATGAGAGGGCAGATACATGCGTGAACAACATGCACAACTCCGATATAAAGTAGTTTGTCTCAAAGTTGCCGTAATGCTACGTGCGCACAGTCACAAAAACCTAAAATTCTATTCAATCAAATAAACCTTGCGTAGCAAATTAGCAATTCAATTTTATGTTGCCCATTAACCTCCATACAAAAGAAATCCTCAGTTCCACTGGTTAACCTTGTATTTTCACATAGACAGATTGTCACTTTGCCTCCTCTTCTCTGGTTATAGTGAGCTATTTTGGGGTGGTTTATAGATGTGGAGATATTATAGCGGGCTATTTTAGTAAGCTTGAGTGAATACTACTAGCATCATAAACCATGTTTGTTTTTACAAAATCTATTCTAGCACTTAGTGGTAGTAGACTACATTGAGTTGACATTTTTCAATTACAGCATTATTTAATCTGCAGTTATTCTTCTGCTATGTATTCTGTTAAGAATAATATTTACATTATAATAATATCTTCCAATTACAACTATTATGTCTTAACTTTTGAAATAATGCAATCTATTAGCTTCCAAAATGCAAGTAGGTATATGTATCTGTCCGATAACATGTTCTGATGGAATAGCTTGTCCTGTACTTTGTAAAGACCCAGTGCATTGACAGAATTTTTTAAAGACATTGGTCCCTTTCTAAACACAGCAATGTGAATGCAAAGTAGTGAGGTTTTTTTTTCTCCACCCCCCCCCCCCCCCCTCCTCTCCCAGAGTTCACTTTAAAGAGGACCGAGATCAGAGCCAAATCCACATTTTGCCTTTAAAGTATATGGGGCGTATGCAAATTTTAAATGGTTATAGTTTTTTAAAAAGTGTCAATCTTTTCACAAACTAAATTGAGTCAGTCTGTATATGTCAAACAAATGGTTACAAAAATCTGTATACAAGCACATTATTCCAGAACGTTTCACACATTTGAACGTTTGAATGGCGTGTCTAGCTTAAATGATTGAAGACTAGTCACTAGAAGCGAGCAGAGTTTTTCCCATTCAAACCTATAGCCACAACATTTGCATTGGGATATATGCAAATGTTGTTGTGCGAAAAGTATAAGTAGTAACAAAACTTTCCCCTAGTAAACTGAAGACGGGTAGCTTTTACAGTTGTTTTGGTGCTACAGGTGCCAGCGGAAGGTAAATAATAAGATAAAGTATGTTTGATTCATTAAGTTGTTTTGCTTTCAGCACGCACACCTAATTACAGGGAATCTTGATCCGCTGTGCCCGTACAGCACCTCTGACTGCTGGGGAACAGGCAGTCTCCCTGCCAACGACTGACGTCATGAGCCACACTAACACAGGATGCCAGGCGAACACAGACAGCCAGGTCATTCTAAACAGATCCTGTAACTGAATGGGAATCCTGAATACATGCAACACCGACTGATATGGCTGGTGAGAGAGATCCGTTTACACCTGTGAGCTAACCCTTCCTCACAAATACAGGTTTCAGCCATTTGCCTGAATGCTTTCTGAGACCGAAGTTCAAATAAGTACTGTAAGCACAGCGCATAGGCTTTGATAGTTCATGGAGATCAACTATTGGGGAGAGGGTGCAGGAATGACTTAAACGCAGGTCAGTAAAATGTACAATTTTCCACAGTATGAGAGTTTACCATTTCCCTATGCATATTTGACTTTGGCCTTTCCGCATTTAATCATTTTGAGAACTCATACCCGCACTAAATCAACTCTCTAGTGAGTCTATGAATGTTAAATTTGTCTGGCACACCCTTCCCCATGCCGAGGACATCAGTACGGCTTTGTCAGAACCACATGTTATACATGAAACAACTTGTTGTGAATATGTATTCACAGCATGTTCTGTACAACATGTTCACTGACTGCATACATCTGGGGATGGATCAGGAGCCTTATTTGAACACGTCATGTGATGCAATCACTCTGTTCCAGCGTATTCCAGGAAGAGCACTGAGCAGTACTCGCCGGAGGACCTAAGTGTTTATAAAATGCCACACACACACACACACACACAATAACACACTGTACCAAAGCTTGTAGCTATGCAATTAATGAAGTCGTCCACCCACAGAAATAACTACTAAAGGCTTAATGGACAGAAGGAGCCTAAAAGATCAACATGTTGTTGTGTAATTGCCTAATTAAAGATACAGAAGATGGTGGAGCAACCATTTGTGTAGGACCTACACAATCCCTTTAATGTACTATTGTAGGGCTCCGGGGTGAATTTTCTACTACGTACAATCATAACTTTAACCATTAGTGGGCAAAATGTAAAACTGACCCCAGACCAGAAGGCACATGATATGCAAAGTCACCCACCTGAAGCCAGGGATCATCTTAGCGAAGCCAATGACCTTCTGGATGCTGTAACTGACCAGGTCAGCCAGGTGGGGTAACATGGAGAGCTTGGAGCCATCGTCCTCACTGGAGTCCGGGCTGCCTGCACTTTCCTGGTACATCATCAACAGACTGCTGAATTTCATCAGCTTGGTGTCCACCGACTCTACACAGGGAGAGAGAATAAAGGTGTTTAATGGAGATGGTAGAAAGAGAGGTGTTCAATAATAAAGAGAAAGGGTAAATGTTAGAGTTCATGGGGAATGTGAACGAGGGAGATGTCAATGGCAATTAACGGTTGCTAAAGGAAGCAAAAGGGTGACAATGAAATGGTACAAAAGGCCATTCAACTCTTCCAGGGCCCAGTTTCCCGAAAGTGATGTAACTTAGGCTTATGAGTGCTTTAACGACGCAGCTTTCCTACAACAGCCGAAGATATAACATGCATTTTCCAAAACACCACACAAAGAGGACACTAAAAGTGCGTTATTGGAGCATGTGTCGATACTGATTGGATCGAAAGAAAGGCAGTGCTTCTCTCAAATCATCTTTCTCAATTCAAATCTCATCTTAACATTTGTAAATCAAATCAAATTTTATTTGTCACATACACATGGTTAGCAGATGTTAATGCGAGTGTAGTGAAATGCTTGTGCTTCTAGTTCCGACAATGCAGTGATAACCAACAAGTAATCTAACTAACAATTCCAAAACTACTGTCTTATACACAGTGTAAGGGGATAAGGAATATGTACATAAGGATATATGAATGAGTGATGGTACAGAGCAGCATACAGTAGATGGTATCGAGTACAGTATATACATATGAGATGAGTATGTAGACAAAGTAAACAAAGTGGCATAGTTAAAGTGGCTAGTGACATAAGAATGCAGTCGATGATCTAGAGTACAGTATATACATATGCATATGAGATGAATAATGTAGGGTAAGTAACATTATATAAGGTAGCATTGTTTAAAGTGGCTAGTGATATATTTACATCATTTCCCATCAATTCCCATTATTAAAGTGGCTGGAGTTGGGTCAGTGTCAATGACAGTGTGTTGGCAGCAGCCACTCAATGTTAGTGGTGGCTGTTTAACAGTCTGATGGCCTTGAGATAGAAGCTGTTTTTCAGTCTCTCGGTCCCAGCTTTGATGCACCTGTACTGACCTCGCCTTCTGGATGATAGCGGGGTGAACAGGCAGTGGTTCGGGTGGTTGATGTCCTTGATGATCTTTATGGCCTTCCTGTAACATCGGGTGGTGTAGGTGTCCTGGAGGGCAGGTAGTTTGCCCCCGGTGATGCGTTGTGCAGACCTCACTACCCTCTGGAGAGCCTTACGGTTGAGGGCGGAGCAGTTGCCGTACCAGGCGGTGATACAGCCCGCCAGGATGCTCTCGATTGTGCATCTGTAGAAGTTTGTGAGTGCTTTTGGTGACAAGCCGAATTTCTTCAGCCTCCTGAGGTTGAAGAGGCGCTGCTGCGCCTTCTTCACGACGCTGTCAGTGTGAGTGGACCAATTCAGTTTGTCTGTGATGTGTATGCCGAGGAACTTAAAACTTGCTACCCTCTCCACTACTGATCCATCGATGTGGATAGGGGGGTGTTCCCTCTGCTGTTTCCTGAAGTCCACAATCATCTCCTTAGTTTTGTTGACGTTGAGTGTGAGGTTATTTTCCTGACACCACACTCCGAGGGCCCTCACCTCCTCCCTGTAGGCCGTCTCGTCGTTGTTGGCAATCAAGTCTACCACTGTTGTGTCGTCCGCAAACTTGATGATTGAGTTGGAGGCGTGCATGGCCACGCAGTCGTGGGTGAACAGGGAGTACAGGAGAGGGCTCAGAACGCACCCTTGTGGGGCCCCCGTGTTGAGGATCAGCGGGGAGGAGATGTTGTTGCCTACCCTCACCACCTGTGGGCGGCCCGTCAGGAAGTCCAGTACCCAGTTGCACAGGGGGGTCGAGACCCAGGGTCTCGAGCTTGATGACGAGCTTGGAGGGTACTATGGTATTGAATGCCGAGCTGTAGTCGATGAACAGCATTCTCACATAGGTATTCCTCTTGTCCAGGTGGGTTAGGGCAGTGTGCAGTGTGGTTGAGATTGCATCGTCTGTGGACCTATTTGGGCGGTAAGCAAATTGGAGTGGGTCTAGGGTGTCAGGTAGGGTGGAGGTGATATGGTCCTTGACTAGTCTCTCAAAGCACTTCATGATGACGGAAGTGAGTGCTACGGGCGGTAGTCGTTTAGCTCAGTTACCTTAGCTTTCTTGGGAACAGGAACAATGGTGGCCCTCTTGAAGCATGTGGGAACAGCAGACTGGTATAGGGATTGATTGAATATGTCCGTAAACACACCGGCCAGCTGGTCTGCGCATGCTCTGAGGGCGCGGCTGGGGATGCCGTCTGGGCCTGCAGCCTTGCGAGGGTTAACACGTTTAAATGTCTTACTCACCTCGGCTGCAGTGAAGGAGAGACCGCATGTTTTCGTTGCAGGCCGTGTCAGTGGCACTGTATTGTCCTCAAAGCGGGCAAAAAAGTGATTTAGTCTGCCTGGGAGCAAGACATCCTGGTCCGTGACTGGGCTGGGTTTCTTCTTGTAGTCCGTGATTGACTGTAGACCCTGCCACATGCCTCTTGTGTCTGAGCCATTGAATTGAGATTCCACTTTGTCTCTGTACTGACGCTTAGCTTGTTTAATAGCCTTGCGGAGGGAATAGCTGCATTGTTTATATTCGGACATATTACCAGACACCTTGCCCTGATTAAAAGCAGTGGTTCGCGCTTTCAGTTTCACGCGAATGCTGCCATCAATCCACGGTTTCTGGTTTGGGAATGTTTTTATCGTTGGGAAGGACATAGCAACGCGACATAGCTTCGCGTTCCTAGGAAACTAACATTTGTATTATTCACATTAACTACAATAGATCAGCTCCCAGAGAGATATTACCACCTACGGCTGCAAATATTGAGGTAGCTTACTCTAATGCTTATCCAATAAAATTCTAATGCTTATCCAATAAAATTCTAATGCTTACCGCACATTATGAAATGTATTCAGACAGTAGCAAAACAGAACTCCATTTATTGAACATTAAATGTATTTCAATATGATTGAAATAGGCCTGCAGTAACAGTAATCATACCCCTAGACTGACACCAATTCTGTCGTGTTACAGCTGGATTTTTTTTTTTTTATATAAATTTGACCAAATGTTATGAAAAGTAGACTGCTCAAAAAAATAAAGGGAACACTAAAATAACACCCTAGATCTGAATGAATGAAATATTCTTGTTAAATACTTTTTTCTTTACATAGTTGAATGTGCTGACAACAAAATCACAAAAAGTATCAATGAAAATCAAATTTATCAACCCACGGAGGTCTGGATTTGGAGTCACACTCAAAATTAAAGTGGAAAACCACACTACAGGCTGATCCAACTTTGATGTAATGTCCTTAAAACAAGTCTAAATGAGGCTCAGTAGTGTGTGTGGCCTCCACGTGCCTATATGACCTCCCTACAACGCCTGGGCATGCTCCTGATGAGCCACCCAGATGTGCTCAATTGGATTCAGGTCTGGGGAACGGGCGGGCCAGTCCATAGCATCAATGCCTTCCTCTTGCAGGAACTGCTGACACACTCCAGCCACGTGAGGTCTAGCGTTGTCTTGCATTAGAAGGAACCCAGGGCCAAATCGCACCAGCATATGGTCTCACAAGGGGTCTGAGGATCTCATCTCGGTACCTAATGGCAGTCAGGCTACCTCTGGCGAGCACATGGAGGGCTGTGCGGCCCCCCAAAGAAATGCCACCCCACACCATGACTGACCCACCGCCAAACCGGTCATGCTGGAGGATGTTGTAGGCAGCAGAACGTTCTCCACTGCGTCTCCAGACTCTGTCACGTCTGTTACGTGCTCAGTGTGAACCTGCTTTCATCTGTGAAGAGCACAGGGCGCCAGTGGCAAATTTGCCAATCTTGGTGTTCTCTGGCAAATGCCAAACGTCTTGCACGGTGTTGGGCTGTAAGCACAACCCCCACCTGTGGACGTCGGGCCCTCATACCACCCTCATGGAGTCTGTTTCTGACCGTTTAAGCAGACACATGCACATTTGTGGCCTGCTGGAGGTCATTTTGCAGGGCTCTGGCAGTGCTCCTCCTGCTCCTCCTTGCACAAAGGCAGAGGTAGTGGTCCTGCTGCTGGGTTGTTGCCCTCCTACGGCCTCCTCCACGTCTCCTGATGTACTGGCCTGTCTCCTGGTAGCGCCTCCATGCTCTGGACACTACGCTGACACACACAGCAAACCTTCTTGCCACAGCTCGCATTGATGTCCCATCCTGGATGAGCTGCACTACCTGAGCCACTTGTGTGGGTTGTAAGACTTCGTCTCATGCTACTACAAGAGTGAAAGCACCGCCAGCATTCAAAAGTGACCAAAACATCAGCCAGGAAGCATAGGAACTGAGAAGTGGTCTGTGGTCACCACCGCTCAGAACCACTCCTTTATTGGGGGTGTCTTGCTAATTGCCTACAATTTCCACCTGTTGTCTATTCCATTTGCACAACAGCATGTGGAATTTATTGTCAGTGTTGCTTCCTAAGTGGACAGTTTGATTTCACAGAAGTGTGATTGACTTGGAGTTACATTGTGTTGTTGAAGGGTTCCCTTTATTTTTTTGAGCAGTGTACAAAAAAATGAAGGGAGGAATGGAGGGGAGAGGAGGAGGATTCAGTGGCTGTTGGAGGAGAGAGTTACAACAGGAGAGCCCCGCTCTGGAGATGTTTTATGGGGTACTTAGTTACCCTCTCGGGCAGTGGTTGAATCTGGGTTTGACATTCATTTCTCGACTGAGGGACCTTACAAATAATTGTATGTGTGGGGTACAGAGAATAGGTCGTTTTAAAACACTATTATTGCACACAGAGTCCATGGAACTTATTATGGGACTTGTTAAGCACATTTTTACTCCTGAACTTATTTAGGCTCGTCTCAACAAAGGGGTTGAATAATTATTGACTCAGGACATTTGGAGAGACTTGTCAATGACGACAAGGGTAGTCCTCCTCATCATGTTAATGGAACATGTGATTGTGGTGCATGTATACTGTGTGCCTTCGCGTGAGCATGTGTCCCTCACCTGGTGAGTGGTTGAAGGAGTCTGAGGAGGCATCTGACAG
This sequence comes from Oncorhynchus nerka, assembly GCF_034236695.1. NCBI lineage: Eukaryota > Metazoa > Chordata > Actinopteri > Salmoniformes > Salmonidae > Oncorhynchus > Oncorhynchus nerka. The sequence goes on from NC_088415.1 coordinate 32,225,426, forward strand.
CGAGTGAAGGGAGGCTGCACGACTGGCACTGCGTGTTACTGGCCCGTCTCGCACCGGGGGCTGCAAACACACACATTTAACATAGACAAAAAATATTCTTGTTTTATCTTGTAAAGTGCACATGGGAGTGATTGACAAAACAACAGACGCAGAATCACTTGAAGTGAAAATGTTAAAACATTAAAATGCATGTCATGCAATAGCTGTGATTTCATATCGCAATAAAATATATATAGCGAAAAAAAGTTAAAACGTGAGTGGCTAAGCATATTTAGATCAGTACAGACCCTGAAGCGTGTGAAGTCGGAGTAGGAGTTATCGTAGGTCTTGTGGTGTGCCTCCACCAATGATGCGATGACCTGGCTCTGCTCGTCATTCAGCCTTGGTCTCAGGGCCTCCCGCGCCGCCTCCTCCTCCTTCCTCTTCTGGATCAGATCCTTCTTCCTCTGCACCTCCTCATCTGTCAGGATGACTGGGGGAGAGGGAGGCGAAGGGGAGACAGGTGAGAAGAGTGGTGGGAAACCGGTAACACAGCTAGCCTGATTACCTTTCACAGGAGCCTCTCTCAGATCCCCTGACAACCGTGGTCGATTAAGTGAGCTTCTATCACTAGCTGATAGCTGCTGTTTGTGTGAAGAAAGCTATGAGAGGGTTGAAACAAGACTCCGTAGAAAACGTATAGGCTCATGTTCTTCCAAGGAGAACCACCATTAGCACCAACAAGTGTCATTTGAGCTGTTCTGTTTCTCAAACAAACAACGCCAATTTTCCATACTGTGGTAACCCACTACAAGATGATACACAAAGCAATGTAGAAATGTAGAAATGTACCAGACAGAGGCTATCAACTACACATAAGTAAATACATGGAAACTAAACTAGAAGTTAATTTTAGTCTCAACGGATGAAACAAATAATCATATCAAATGTACCAGACAGAGGCTTAACATGCAAACCTCACCAGACACATTGCATTTGCGAGCATTACAAAATAAAAATGTACATACGCATGTTATCCAATCATTTCACCCACACCAGTCACGCGTGTGACCGAGCATCTGCGTAGCCAAGCACGAAAACAGAACTTGGATCTAGGTGAGACACAAAACGCGCTGCAAGTCCCGCTTCTCCCATCTACTCATTGGTTTTCAGGAGCATACGACCTCACATGGGTATTTGAAAGATGAACGAAGAGACATTAATGATAGATAACTACAGTAACTAAAGTCAGAGAGCATCATTGAGGTCCTGAATTTAACATTTTAAACACCAGTCCTTGCGTTTTCCTAAATAAGCCTATTCAACACACTGTTGTTAGTTTTTCCTTCACAAGTTGTCTACACCTAAACTATATCAAAACTCATTTCACACATAGCCCTATAATAGATGTAGCCTAAAATACCAGATGAAATTGACTATAGTCTGATGGGTGATAATATTATTAATTGCCTTGTGAAGAGACTGCAGTGCAGGTAAATGACAAAGGGAACGGAGCTCACCAAAAAAAGCTACTTTTTCCAAATCATCCTTCAGGAAGGCAAGACGTTTTGATTTCATAACATATTGGAAATAACAGGCTCTACGATTTCTAAAACATACATTTGCAAAAAATATCTAATTACGGCATGGGCACCATTTTTCTAAATATATATTTTTTGTAAAGCATTACAACCGCTATTCAAAATGTTCTACATGTGAGCACTTGCGGAAGTATAGACCCTGAAGTATAGCCATAGGCTATTAAGCACAGATTAGTCAAATATAAAAACTTGAAATATGATACTCTGTTCTTTTGAAATTCAATATATATTCAATTTCAAAAGAACTATATATATATATATATATATATATATATATTATATATATATATATATATATATATATATATATATATATATATATATATATAAATATATAATATATCTTTAGAATATATAATATATATATATATACATATATATGATTCTAAAGATATGCCTATATATATATATATATATATATATATGATTATAAAGATATATAATATATAAATATATATATATATATATGATTCTAAAGACCTATAATATATATATATATATATATATATATATATATATATAATATATATATATATATATATATATATATATATATATATATAATATTCTAAAGATATATATATATATATATATATATATATATATATATATGATTCTAAAGACCTATATATATATATATATATATATATATATATATATATATATATATATATATATATATATATATATATATATATGATTCTAAAGACCTGCCTATATATATATATATATATGATTCTAAAGACATGCCTTAAAAAATATGAATGCATTTCTTTGTGATGGTGACTTGAGGTGTAGGGGTTTTTCATTTTTACATATAGCCTACAGTAACAAACTAATGATATTTTGGGGGGATTTTATAATGGAGTGCCTACCTAAAATTGTCAAATTATATTTTTTTGCAATAGCATATATAAAAACATTAGACCGTTGGAATAAATTAACTCAAAATAGGATGGCTAGATGCGCAGCTTGATTTTCGATGCCCAGACATGGGTCAAAATTCTACAAGGATCCAGCAACAAGAAAGGACCATAATCCATTTCAGTTAAAATAACAACCCAATGTTCATCTACCAGGACAAACTAGCTAGCAATAGTAAGCTAGCTAAATGTCCATGAATGTTTCATGTGTTTAACATGCCCCCAAATTAATATATTTTGAACAAAAATATAACGCAACATGTAAAGGATCTCCCAAAATAAAAGAAATTGGCCTGTGTTGTAGGTAAAACATTAACATTTATTTCACCAGGTAGGCAAATTCTCATTTACAACTGCTACCTGGCCAAGACAAAGCAAAGCAGTTCGACACATATAACAGAGGTACACATGGAGTAAAACAAACATACAGTCAACATAACAGCAGAAAAATAAGTATATATATACACAATGTGAGCAAATGAGGGAGTTAAGGCAATAAATAGACCATGGTGGCGAAGTAAATACAATATAGCAATTAAAACACCGGAATGGTAGATTTGACAGATGAGTGTGCAAAGTAAAAATACTGGGGTGCAAAGGAGCAAAAATAAATACATACAGTAGGGGAAGAGGTTGTTGTTTGGGCTATTTATAGATGGGCTATGTACAGGTGCAGTGATCTGTGAGCTGCTCTGACAGCTGGTGCTTACAGCTTGTGAGGGAGATAAGTGTTTCCAGTTTCAGTGATTTTTATATTTCATTCCAGTCAATGGCTGCAGAGAACTGGAAGAGATGCGGCCAAAGGAGAAATTGGCTTTCGGGGTGACAAGTGAGATATACCTGCTGGAACGCGTGCTACGGGTGGGTGCTGCTATGGTGACCAGTGAGCTTAGATAAGGCGGGGCTTTACCTAGCAGGGTCTTGTCGATGACCTGGAGCCAGTGGGTTTGGCAACGATTAAGAAGCGAGGGCCAGCCAACAAGAGTGTACAGGTTGCAGTGGTGGGTAGTATATGGGGCTTTGGTGACAAAATGGATGGCACTGTGATAGACTGCATCCAATTTGTTGAGTAGGGTGTTGAGGCTATTTTGTAAATGACATCACCGAAGTCTAGGATCGGTAAGATGGTCAGTTTTACGAGGGTATGTTTGGCAGCATGAGTGAAGGATGCCTTGTTTACGAAATAGGAAGCCAATTCTAGATTTAATTTTGGATTAGAGATGCTTAATGTGTGTCTGGAAGGAGAGTTTACAGTCTAACGAGACACCTAGGTATTTGTAGTTGTCCACATATTCTAAGTCAGAACCGTCCAGAGTAGTGATGCTGGACGGGCGGGCAGGTGCAGGCAGTGATCGGTTGAAGAGCATGCATTTAGTTTTACTAGCATTTAAGAGCAGTTGGAGGCCACGGAAGGAGAGTTTTATGGCATTGAAGCTCGTCTGGAGGGTTATTAACAGTGTCCAAAGAAGGGCCAGAAGTATACAGAATGGTGTCGTCTGCGTAGAGGTGGATCAGAGACTCACCAGCAGCAAGAGTGACATCATTGATGTATACAGAGAAGAGAGTCAGCCCAAGAATTGATCCCTGTGGCACCCCCATACAGACTGCCAGAGACCCGGATAACAGGCCCTCAGATTTGACATACTGAACTCTATCGGAGAAGTAGTTGGTGAACCTGGCGAGGCAATCATTTGAGAAACCAAGGTTGTTGAGTCTGCCGATAAGGATGTGGTGATTGACAGAGTCAATAGCCTTGGACAAGTCAATGAATACGGCTGCACAGTATTGTTTCTTAACGATGGCGGTTAAGATATCGTTTAAGACCTTGAGCGTGGCTGAGGTGCACCCATGACCAGCTCTGAAACCAGATTGCATAGTGGAGAAGGTACGGTGGGATTCGAAATGGTCGGTGATCTGTTTGTTAACTTAGCCTATCGAAGACCTTAGAAAGGCAGGGTAGGATAGATATCGGTCTATAGCAGTTTGGGTCAAGAGTGTCCCCCCCTTTGAAGAGGGGGATGACCGCAGCTGCTTTCCAATCTTTGGGAATCTCAGAAGACACGAAAGAGCGGTTGAACAGGCTAGTAATAGGGGTTGCAACAATTTTGGCAGATCATTTTAGAAAGAAAGGGTCCAGATTGTCTAGCCCGGCTGATTTGTGGGGGTCCAGATTTTGTAGCGCTTTCAGAACATCAGCTGACTGGATTTGGTAGGAGAAATGGCGAAGGCTTGGGCGACTTACTGTGGGGGGTGCAGTGCTGTTGACCGGGGTAGGGGTAGCCAGGTGGAAAGCATGGCCAGCCGTAGAAAAATGCTTATTGAAATTCTCAATTAAAGTGGATTTATCGGTGGTGACAGTTTCCTATCCTCAGTGCAGTGGGCAGCTGGGAGGAGGTGCTCTTATTCTCCATGGACTTCAATGTCCCAGAACTTTGAGTTTGTGTTGCAGGAAGCAAATTTCTGTTTGAAAAAGCTAGCCTTGGCTTTTCTAACTGCCTGTGTATATTGGTTTCTAACTTCCCTGAAAAGTTGCATTTCACTTTCATTTTGCAGTATAGAAAAAAACATCAATGAAACACCCAGCAGGCAGCCACAGTCCATGAACAAATAAACTGAACTACAGCAAAAGTCCGGCAATGATAAAAATAAGCTAAGATTTTATTTTGGCCACCATCACTTTTCCTTGAAGAGTCACATTTAACATGCCCATTAAAACCCAAGAAGCTAGGCACTTACATTCCAGCACTATAAGGGCTCACTAAGCATTCAGCGAGTGGAGCTGTCAATGAGCACTCACCACGCTCACAGCACTCACCGCTCATAGCACTCACCGCTCATAGCACTCACCGGGTGGTCTTTGTTGGGCAACAGCTTGTGTTCACACAATCATTGGCTGGGAATCTAAAACAGGCTTGTTTAATAGCCCAATGCACAAACACGATATTCTCCCAAAGAAACATCTAAAAGGTAGAGCACCCCACATAGGAACAATTAGGAAGAAACCACAAGAAATCTTAAAACTATACTGAACAGCAATATAAAGCAGCATGTAAACTGCTGGTCCCATGTTTCATAAGCTAAAATGAAAGAACCCAGAAATATTCCAAAACCACAAAAAGCTTTTCTCTCAAATTGTGTTCAAATTTGTTTACATCCCTGTAAGTGAGCATTTCTCCTTTGCCAAAATAATCAGGTGTGGCTTATCAAGAAGCTGATTAAAACAGCATGATCATTACACAGGTGCTGGCTGGGGACAATAAAAGGCCACTAAAATGTTGTCACACAACACCACAGATGTCTCAAGTTGAGGGAGCACGCAGTTGGAAGATAATTTCTCTACCACATGCCACCACCAATGTTTTAGTGGCCTACATTAAGCCTGTTTGGGATTCTCTGGATCGATGTGTACGACAGCGTGTTCTAGTTCCCGACAATATCAAGCAACTTCGCTCAGCCATTGAATAGGAGTGGGCCAACATTCCACAGAGCACAAACAGCCTGATCAACTATATGTGAAGGAGATATGTCGCGCTGCATGAGGCAAACGTTGGTCACACCTGATACTGACTGGTTTTCTGATCCACACCCTTACCTTTTTTTCAAGGTATCTGTGACTAACAGATGCATATCTGTATTCCCAGTCATGTGAAATCCATAGATAAGGGCTTCATTTAAATTGACTGATTTCCTTATAGAAACTCGGTTAAATCTTTGAAATGGTTGCATGTTGAGTTTCTATTTTTGTTCAGTGTAGTGGATGAAGTGGATGAACAAAATCAATATGCACGTGGTAGGTATAGTCATGTAACTGCTACACGTTAGCCTTGTAGATACACAGAAACTAAATGCCTTTTCTAAGTGAGTCACATGTGAATCAGCTTCACGGCAGGACATTCCTGTCTTGACTGATGCTTTCTAGAAACTTCTGCTCACTTCATTTGCACAAAATGGCATTTGCGTTATTCATGCAAATACCCTTGTCAGAAAAGGTATTACGCAACTGTAAAACAAATGTTGGCTGTTTCATGCTCACATGCTGACAGATCAAGTTAACAGCAGCTGTGCCTGTGGTAGAATGCATTTGATGTTTTTGTCTATTATTTGCCAATAGTCTTCCCACTGTGAACAGCAAATTGAACGAAAAGAAGTTCCTAAAACAGTTTTTGGGAGCTGACCGTAACCACAACCAGGCAGCTGGCTCGTGTTATGCAGTGCATTCAGAAAGTATTCAGACCCCTTCACTTTTTCCACATTTTATTACGTTACAGCCTCAAAATGTATTAAAAACAAATTCCCCTTACCAATCTACACACAATACCCAATAATGACAAAGCAATAAAACAATATTTTGCAAATTTATCAAAAATAAACAATAAAATAGTCTGGAGGTCCTGAGTGTTCTGGAGCAGGGCTTCATCAAAGATCTCTGTACTTTGCTCTGTTCATCTTTCCCTTAATCCTGACTAGTCGCCCAGGCCTTGCCACAGAACATACCCACAGCATGATTCTGCCACCACCATGCTTCACCGTAGGGATGCTATAGGTGATGAGCGGTGCCTGGTTTCCTCCATATGTGACACTTGGCATTCAGGCCAAAGAGTTCAGTCTTGGTTTCATCAGACCAGAGAATCTTGTTTCTTATGGTCTAAGAGTCCATTAGGTGCCCTTTGGCAAACTCCAAGCAGGCTGTCATGTGTATTTTACTGAGGAGTGGCTTCTGTCTGGCCACTCCACCAAAAAGGCCTGATTGGTAGATCGCTTCAGAGATGGGGGTCCTTATGGAAGGTTCTCCCATCTCCACAGAGGAACTCTAACTCCAATCAACTTGTAGAAACATCTCAAGGATGATCATTGGAAACACGATGCACCTGGGCTCAATTTCTAGTCTCATGGCAAAGGGTCTTAATACTTTTTTATTTGTATATATTACTTAGTAAAAATGTCTAAAAACCTGTTTTTGCTTTGTTACCATAGGGTATTGTGTGTAGATTGATGAGGAAAACCTTTTATTTAACCAATTTTGGAATAAGGCTGTAATGTAAGAAAATGTAGAATAAGTGAAGGGGTCTGAACACTTTCCGAATGCATTGTATGCTAGCTAGTAGCTACCTATTTAACCATGCTGCTGTCGCCAACATTTGATTGAATCTATTGCCATATTTAAGGATTATCCACAATGGAGACATGTTCAGAACTAGAGGTGGATCACCCTTACTCCATCATAGACTGTCTTACTGTTACTGGCTGGTTGACATCAAGCCAGAATGGGACACTCCGTAGCCCATCTAGCATGGCATAGTCAAAAGGACTGCCGAAGCACCCAAGCTAGCCAACAATGGTGATTTCCCAGAATTTGCCAGCTATTGTCTGCTGCGCTGTCTAGATAGTATTTCACAGTGCCTTCTGTATTGCTGGCACAGCACTGAGGTGACAGACAGCTGGCTGAGGACAGAAAAATCGAGCTGTTTACCACAGAATGTGTCCACATTTAGTAATTAGTCTAGTACCTGGATCGCCATGGTGGAGGACTGAGATGCAGGGAGAGCGAGCCTCGATGGGAATTCAAAGATTAATCATAAAAGATTAAGTCCATAGAAAATATTTTATAAGAATCATAATTAAGGGCCACTTGATTTGCCTTGACTGTCACTACTGAATGTAGTTGTTTGGTATCGTAATACTCTGGGTCAGAATATCATCAATATCACAATAACCTTCCCCAGCTTTGACCTACCACAGTAGTTATGTCAGTCTATTGTATATCAAACAATGTGTAGGCAGGTTGCTTAGGATTCAAACCTTCTCAAAACAGCCTAATTAATACTCAAAGGTGCTCCCACAATGTGATTTGTACTGCATACAAGATAAAGTATTGGATTCTTTAGGCACTACCCACACTAAGACATTATCCCATTTCACTACCTTTTCAAGCTTTCTTTTCAATTATATGAAAGCAAACTTTGATTTTAAACTTTCAGGACCATCAGGCTTGATTGACTGAGCAGTTTTGTCTTGTAGTAATTTAATTTCAATAGTAGTAATTTAATTTCACCTCTTTGCAGAATGAGCACAGAGGGGCTATTTCTGGCTGCCCTCCTGTTAACCCTGTAGCATAAGGGAGTGTGGATAATTGTGTACTCTTCACTGATTTGGCAGGCGGCAGGGTGGGCAGGACTGCTCTGTTGTCTTGGCACACACTATCAACTGCGGACAATGTGGCTGGATCCTCAGCAGGGCAGCGATGCTTTGAAAAAGCAACAAACTAGGGGCGAGGCCTTGGATTGACCAATTAAAGCGTTACAACACCCACTGGTTATGACCTTCAACTCTCATTACCGTCATTAACACACACAGCTGTGCAAAACACCTCTGTGTAGCATTCAACATGATTTATACATGTGAACATAGTACTATATCAGCCACATACGGTAACTATCACTCCCCCACCCCCAAAAAAAGAGGACAAACAGGCAAACATCAAAGAGCATTTAACATCAACATTCTACTTTACATAATCGCCTGCATTTGTGTCCACATCAAGCTGATCCTAGCTCGATTGGTTGCCGAGTCGCCGCTCTCATCCAATTGCAAGTCTCACTCCATGCCACACCCATCTGAAATATTTCAGGGCATGCCACATGTTATTGTTTTCACATGAGTGAGTACCCACATGACTGGGGCATGCTGTGCCAGGCAGCACTGTGGCCTGGAGCTTTAGCGCTGGTGTAGACAAAGAGGCCATTTTAGCTGTCTGGATCCTTTTCCAGGGGCCTCGTTTAGGCTTGTGACTGTTTGCGGGCTAGGCTCCACAGAAGCAGCCGGAGCATTGTTGGACTGGTCTTTATTTCGCTCTCCCCTCCTTTGCCCCTCTTACCTCAAAATGCACAGCTTGTTTATTTTCATAACCCTGCTGACTTGTTGGTGTTGAAGCATGGTAAACTGGAGGGCATTTTATAAAGAAGGATTCTATGACCTTAGCCAGCTAATTTTGGGGAATATTTTTGAAACAACCATATTTTCTTAGTCGGTACAGAACGTAAAATACAGTACAACCCTGGTCTATTTTTCTGGCTGAAAGCAACACAAATACAGACATTAAAAAATAACATGTCCAGGCAAAGATGATTATGTAAAACAGACAGTAGTAACATACTGTACAGTAGAGAGTGTACTGTACGTCTGTATTGCTCTTTCACATGATGTAAACAGTCTTCAGCCAGAATGAGCCAAGCACTTAAAGGGCTGAAGTTACTGTAGTTACTGTATTTATGACCAGTTAGAAATCAGGTGTCTCTGAGTACTCACACTCCTTCATCATACCCATGTCCACGCAGCATTTGAGCCGGCAGGCCTGGCAGTGGCGCCGGTTGTCCTTGGTGATGGAGCAGCTGCCGTTGAAGGGGCAGGTGAAACTGGCCTTCCGCTTCATGCTGCGTCTGGTGGGGGCAGATAGAGACAAAGCTGGCTCACTAGCACATTAAAAGAGGAAGATGCATTAAAACCGTGCTGCTAATATTGCTATTTTACAGGAAATGGAAGGCAGGCGGGATTATTACGCAACTGGGTTACACTACCCCCCCCTCACAGTAAAAACAAACATTTCATGAGCAGTCACATAGTGTTCCATTCGAACAGAAAAACAGCCTTGACATACAGCAAGCACCTGAGGCACAAACTATTTCTAAACTAACACACAAACATGATAGATAAAACAGACAGATCAGTAGAGCACTAGAGTCCCTCTTGTTCCCCCCCAAACACACACAGGGTTTTCAAAGGGTGTCTGATGCCCTTTCTCCCAAATAGTTAACAAATTAAGCATGGCAGACATGAGAGGACCACTGACTAAGAGTTTTGTTTAATAAGAACATGATGTCTGAGAAAGACACAGCCTGGCATTTTCTCCTTTCCTGTCGGCACTTTCTGTAATCCACATACATCAGTTATATTTTCCCAAGCTGCGTCAAGTAGTCTTGACGGTATTATGATGAAACTATTTGGGGTGCTTTCTGCTTCCATCACTATGAACTCTGTAGGTACAACCCCTATAGGTTTTTAGATGTTAAGACATTTTCTTCATGTTTAAAAACAAATGGGAACGAAAAGAATCAAAGGGGAACAGCTCAGCTTTAAATTCAGCGGGAATAGCTTGTCTATGGCAGACAATTGTCCCTTTACTTGTAAGATATACAGGTGTTGGAAGCACAGTCTATTTGGAAAGTATTCAGAACCCTTCACATTTTTTTCTGTTATAGCCTTATTTTAAAAATCTATTTCAGAATGAGGCTGAAACGTAACAAAATGTGGAAAAAGTGAAGAGGATATGAATACTTTTCGAATGCACTGTAAGTGTCGATATGACAGCAGTCAAAAATAGTCAATCGTCAGGTCGTGCTTGTGTGCATCTTCATGCAATGGAATCGGTTGGATTTCATTTAGCGGTTATTCCTTGTCCTAACAGTTGATTTTTTTTTTTTAATTTTCACTTGCTTGAAACACTGACATACCTTTGTCAGTACAGCATAATAGTCTCAGGTTCTCTATCGTCCATGGTGACCCTTCTCCCCTTGCCAACGTAAAGTTCCACAAGCCTCATCACCACATTCTCCGACACTCACTCACCTGCTGCCCATGGTGGATATTTTCCCAGATTTTAAAAGGTGTTCAGCATGTACAATTACGCACGCTTTCTCAGGGAAATATGTGATTGGAATATGTTCCGGGATTCAGCTGATGGCATTGAGGAGTTTACCTCATCAGTCACAGGCTTCACAGTGACTGCATGTACATATCCCAACCAGAAGCCATGGAGTACAGGCAGCACTGAGCTAAAGGCTAGAGCTACTGCTTTCAAGGAGCGAGACACTAATCCAGACGCTTATAAGAAATCCTTCTACCCACTCAGAGACAAACCATCAAACTGGCTAAGTGTCAATACAGGATTAAGATTGAATCCAACTACATCAGCTCTGACGCTCGTTGGATGAGGCAGGGCTTGCAAACTATCCCGGATTATAAAGGGAAACCCAGCCGTGAGCTGCTCAGTGAAGCGACCCTACCAGACGAGCTAAATGCCTACTATACTGACTTTGTAGCAAGCAACACTGAACCATTCATGAGAGCACCAGCTATTCCGGACGACTGTGTGATCACACTCTCCGTAGCCAATGTAAGACCTTTAAAACAGATTAACATTCACAAGGGCAGATGGATTACCAGGACGCGTAGTAGCAAAGTTCTACACTGACATTTTCAACCTCTCCCTTACTCAGTCTGTAATAACTACATGTTTCAGGCAGATTACCATAGTCTGTGTCGTCAAGAAATGACTACTGCCCCGTAGCATTCACGTTTGTAGCCAAGAAATGCTTTGAAAGGCTGGTGATGGCTTACAACACCATCATCCCAGAAATATTGGACCCACTTCAATTTGCATACCGCACAGATCACACAATCTCTATTGTACTCCACACTGCCCACTCCACAGTGACAACAGCACAGCGTTCAACACCATAGTATACACAAAGCTCATCACTAGGCTAAGGACCCTGGAACTTAACACTTCCCTCTGCAACCATATCCTGGACTTCCTGAAGGACACCCCCCAGATGGTGAGGGTCAGCAACAATATATCTGTCACGCTGACCCTCAACACTGGGGCCCCTTCAAGGGTGCGTGCTCAGTCCCCTCTTGTATTCCTGTTCACCCACAACTTCGTGGCCGCTCACGACTCCAAGACCATCATTAAGTTTGCAAATGGCGCGACGCTGGTAGGCCAGATCACCGACGACAATGAGACAGCCTACAGGAAGTAGGTCAGAGACCTGGCAGTGTGGTGCCAGGACAACAACAACCTCTCCCTCAATGTGAGCAAGACTAAGGAACTGATTGTGGACTACAGGAAAAGGAGGGCTGAGAATGCACCCCACTCACGTCGACGGGGCTGTAATGGACAGGGTCGAGAGCTTCAATTTCCTTGGTGTCCACATCACCAAGGACATATCCTGGTCCAAAAACACCAACAGTTGTAAAGAGGGCACAACATTGCCTCTTCCCCCTCAGGAAGCTGAAAAGATTTGGTATGGGCACTCAGATCCTCAAAAAGTTCTACACCATCGAGAGCATCCTGATTGGTTGCATCACTGCTTGGTATGACAACTGCTCGGCATCCAACCACAAGGCACTACAGAGGGTAGTGCGTACAGCCCTACCATCCAGGACCTATATACCAGGCGGTAGGGCTGGGCAACATGGCCAAAATATATCAGGGTATTTTTTTTTTATAAATAAAAATTGAGCGGTGTGACTATTTTATGTTTTTGAATAATAAAAGTTCTAAATATGCTTTATGAGTAGTGAATGACCCTAGGACGGCAACACATGAATTCTAAGTGGCTTTAAAAGGTGCTTTCTCCATTCTGATTGTTTTATACTGCTCAGTTAAAAAATATTTCATCCATTTCTGCATTTCCTGCACTCATTAGATATAATTTCCACACTGCCACGTAGGGCTGCACGATATGTGCAAACAATCTAGACCTTATTTTTAACCAAATTGTGATTTAGAGCAAAACACCTGGGTGAACTGTTGAAATCATGGAAATAGAAAGATTACTTTAATTCTATAGCTAGTAAATAAGTGGGCACTTTGAATAGTGTTGTTTGACATGACAATGAATTAAATTTCCAGGGGAAATTGTGGCAGGGTAGGAACCAAAGTGTTGATAAGTGTTTGCAGGGGGACCCTATAATCTTACATTGAATGTTTTCTAGTAGCTACTTAAAAGTTGTTAACATTTTCTTGCTTTGAGTATTCCCTCTTTGATTTAGAAGATACTGTTACACAAACATGCTGATTTAGGTCTACATCACTGGTATTATCTGGCTGTATAGCTAATTATGTTTGCGCTGAATCAATACATTTATTAGCTAGCTATTAGCGGCTGACAAGATTTAGGCCCAACTTGCTTAGAAAATACAGTATAAACCAGCAGTTTGCAGATTTAAGAAACACAAACAGTGTAATTATAGAACACTAGTGGATTTATATTAAGAAGAAAAGTGAAAACAGCATTGTTGTCAACATTGTTGCATGTGCTGCATTGGCAACAATTGTGCTCCTTGAGTGACAGGGGGCGGGGTCTGTGTGAAAAGCGGCAGAGACCCACAGCGAGAGACCGAGAGAAAGAGGCAGAGAGAGGAAGTAGCGAAGTAGACTATGAAAATGGACGGTGTATCACATTTAACAAACCAAACATTAAAATACAGTTCTAAATGTAAAGTAAAACCCGTCCGTGCATCAATACTGGTCTTTGGTAAAATAATGCCCTACCAGGCGGTGTCAGGGAAGGCCCTACAAATTGTCAAATGACTCCAGCCACCCAAGCTATAGATTGTTCTCTCTGCAAGCAGTACCGGAGCACATAGTCTAGGACCAAAAGGCTCCTTAATTAAAGTCATAAGGCTGCTGAACAGTTAATCAAATGGCTGCTCAGAATATTTGCATTGACCCCTTTTATTATGTTTTTGCACCGACTCTCTTGCACAGGCTCGATGTACACTCACTGGACTCTAACCACACACTCACACATGATACACTCCCCCACACAAGCAGTTTGTTAATCATCTCTGCATATAGTCACTTTACCCCTACATATTGCCTCAATTACCTCGACTAACCCGTACCCTTGCACTTAGACTATGTACTTGTATATAGCCTTGTTATTGTATGACCATTTACCCTTTAGTTTATTTAGCACATTGTTCTTACTTTTTTAAACTGCATTGTTGGTTAAGCAAGCATTTCACGGTTAGGTTATATTTGGCGCATGTGACAAATAAATGTTACCTGTATCCTACTCCAAGTAGGCCAGAGTAGATCGATAAAACTGCTTTGATGAACTGATTTAGGGTACATACCATTTTAAGATTACAATTAGAATGGATGAATACAGTATCATAAAAAAATATATATTTAAGCTTTAACTAGGCAAGTCAGTTAAGAACAAATAATTATTTACAATGCCTTAGACCACTGCGTCACTCAGTAGCCATGGTCATTCCGGTTCTTCATTCACAATTAATGATTTGATACTTTAGTCTGTTATATGCCCACCTAAAACTGGTTCTAACTCCAGTTCTGCTTGTGATATTAAGATTCTAACACCGACAGTGTTACATAAACGTATTCAGGAAAAGTCAAGGATGGAGGGGGGCATGACTTTAAAAATGGCAGACATTTCTTCAAAATCATGAGCAGTGAAAATGACTGCTTTAGCGGTTCTAGTGTCAAACAAAAAAAACACCAGTTTACACAATCTTTAAAAAGATAAAGGATTTCAGATAATAAGCGTTCATGTGGACAAGCAGCATTAGTGGAGTTGTTTTGGCTTGGCTCTCAGAGTATCAATCACTTGTCAATTATTTTTGTGCGTTTCAAAACTGGCTAATAGGCTACCTTTTTAATTCCTGGATAATGTGGTCTGTCTTCCTATGTGTGGGAAGTACAGGGCATGATTGATTCATTTAAAGGCCTAAAGTGAATGTAGCAATCATAGATTGACATACGAGGTCGACCGATTATGATTTTAACGCAGATACCTATTGGAGGACCAATAAAAGCCGATAGCGATTAAATCGGCCGATTTTTATTTATTTGTAATAATGACAATCACAACAATACTGAATGAACACTTATTTTAACTTAATATAATACATCAATAAAAACCTATTTAGCCTCAAATAAATAATGAAAGATGTTCAATTTGGTTTAAATAATGCAAAAACAAAGTGTTGGAGAAGAATGTAAAAGCAAAATATGTGCCATGTAAAAAAGTTCCTTGCTCAGAACATATGAAAGCTGGTGGTTCCTTTTAACATGAGACTTCAATATTCCAAGGTAAGAGGTTTTAGGTTGTAGTTAATATAGTATTTATAGGACTATTTCTCGCTATACCATTTGTATTTCATATACCTTTGACTATTGGATGTTCTTATAGGCACTATAGTATTGCCAGTGTAACAGTATAGCTTCCTTCCCTCTCCTCGCTCCTACCTGGGCTCAAACCAGGAACACATCGACAACAGCCACACTCAAAGCAACGTTACCCATCGCTCCACAAAAGCCGCTGCCCTTGCAGAGCAAGGAGAATAACCACTCCAAGTCTCAGAGCGAGTGACGTTTGAAACGCTATTAGAGCACACCCAGCTAACTAGCTAGCCATTTCACATCAGTTACACCAGCCATTAGGCTGATAGGCTTGAAGTCATAAACAGCGCTGTGCTTGCGAAGAGCTGCTGGCAAAACGCATGAAATTGCTGTTTGAATGAATGCTTACGAGCCTGCTGCTGCCTACCATCGCTCAGTCAGACTTAATTATAACATAACACACAGAAATACGAGCCTTTGGTCATTAATATTGTCGAATCCAGAAACTATAATTTCGAAAACAAAGCGTTTATTATTTCAGTTAAATACGGAACCGTTGGGTATTTTAATCTAAATGGGTGGCATCTAAAGTCTAAATATTCTTGTTACATTGCACAACCTTCAATGTTCTCATAATAACGTAAAATTCTGGCAAATTAGTTCGCAATGAGCCAGGCTGCCCAAACTGTTGCATGTACCCTGACTCTGCGTGCAATGAACGCAAGAGAAATGACACAATTTCACCTGGTTAATATTGCCTGCTAACCTGGATTTCTTTTAGCTAAATATTCAGGTTTAAAAATATATATACTTCTGTGTATTGATTTTAAGAAAGGCATTGGTGTTTATGGTTAGGTACAGTCGTCCAACGATTGTGCTTTTTTCGCAATTGCGCTTTTGTTAAATCATCCCCCAGCATTGCATTGATTATATGGAACGCAGGACACGCTAGATAAACTAGTAATATCATCAACCATGTGTAGTTATAACTAGTGATTATGATTGATTGAATCCCCCGAGCTGACAAGGTGAAAATCTGTCATTCTGCCCCTGAACGAGGCAGTTAACCCACCGTTCCTAGGCTGTCATTGTAAATAAGAATGTGTTCTTAACTGACTTGCCTAGTTAAATAAAAGGTATAAAAATAATAATAAAATAAAAATCGACGCCCAAAAATACCGATTTCCGATTGTTATGAAAACTTGAAAATCGGCCATTCCGATTAAATCGGTCGACCTCTAACATACACCCACTTTTACCCCCCACATTTTGTTACAGCTTTATTCTAAAATGTATTAAATACACATTTTCCCCCCTCAATCTACACACAATACCCCATAATGACAAAGCGAAAACGTTTATTTATTTATTTTTATGTTTGCAGGTTTTTACAAATATCTTATTTACAAATGTATTCAGACCGTTTGCTATGAAGCTGAGCTCAGGTACATCCTGTTTCCATTGATCATCCTTTTTTTTTTTCTTCATATAATAGGTTTATTATTTTCCAATAAAAAAAATCTAATAAAAAAAGACAGCAATACTAACAATGACATTCATTGTACTGTTGAATGGGATGGCCAATTTAGAGGACAAAACAAAACTTAACTCACACATAATAAAATCCTATTAGGTGGTACATGTATTAGAAGACAGCATATAGTCATTACAAGCAGTGTAGTTAAGCCAAAAATAGATATTGAGTGGAGTACAGCACAGAGGAGCAGCAGATCGTCAACCCAGTTATGAAGCGGGACTAGACCATTTATCCAGTATCGGCTGCCATATTTTGTAGAACATTGGACTTCTATTGGAAGTATTGTATCAAATCTTTTCCATATGTATTACATTCCATAAATCCCGTAACCACATTTCAAAAGGTAGGTACAGTCTCCAATTTCCAAAATTGCAATATGAGCCTTTTGGCTAATAGAGTACAAAGAGAGACAGGTTTCCCTTCCTGGTTATTCCCATCAGCTGTACCAAACAGAACGATTAATGGGTCTGGGGGTAGAACTCTATCAAAGGCTCTAGATAAGTAATCAAAAATGAGAGCCCAGTAAACATGTAACTTAGGACATGTCCAGAATAAGTGGGTCAACGTCCCCTCGTCCTGCTTGCACCTCTCACAGTGGTGAGATGTCCGGGAATATTTTATGCAGTTTTACTTTTGAGTAATGTAACCTGTGTATCACCTTAAACTGTACAAGGTTGTGTCTGGCATTCACTGAACTGTGGTTTATATTCCTGAGACCTTCTACCCAGTCCTCATCTGAGATTTCTGAACCAAGTTCTTGTTCCCAAGCCCTTTTAATGGTGTCTGTGGATACCTCTATGTGGGCCTGTAGCACATCATAC
This sequence comes from Oncorhynchus nerka, assembly GCF_034236695.1. Classification (NCBI taxonomy): domain Eukaryota; kingdom Metazoa; phylum Chordata; class Actinopteri; order Salmoniformes; family Salmonidae; genus Oncorhynchus; species Oncorhynchus nerka. The sequence goes on from NC_088415.1 coordinate 32,243,215, forward strand.
AGTCTAGAGACCGACCCTTTTGAATGGGGTTTGACAAGGATCAAGCTATCTAATGTAGGACTATTTGGCTTCATGCCATTCTGTGGGATATGTATCCTTACAAAATTCCTGATTTGGAGGTATCTGAAAAAATGTGTTGTTGGCATGTTGAACTTTCCCTGTAATTGTTGAAATGAAGTTAACTGACCATCTATGTATAGATTACCAATTGTTGTGAGCCCCTTCTCCCTCCACTGTGAAAACACCACATCATCCAATGCAGGGTAGAAAGCATGATTCAGGCAAATCGTGCTGACAATGTATACAGTGGGTATGTTAAGAAAATATCTAATCTGTTTCCAGATCCTAAGCATGTGACAAATGACTGGGTTAGAGTCATAAGTGGATTTTTTCACATATGATGAGCTATTAACAAGTGCAGGGAGTGAGGAACGTTGACAGGAGGCCTGCTCAATCAAAAGCCATGAAGGCATATCCTTCTGTCTCATCGCAGGTAAACTTTCCCTCCAGAAAGACACTATGTTCAGATTAGCAGCCCAATAATACAGTTTAAAGTGAGGAAGGCCAAAGCCCCCCTCTATCTTGTACTTGCATAAATGCTTCTTTGAAATTCTGGCTGCCTTGTTATCCCATAAAAATTGAGTTACTATTGAATTCAGTTTCTTAAAATAGCTTTGTGGTATGAAATTGGGTAGACATTGGAAGAGGTAAAGAAACCTGGGTAGGACAACCATTTTTATAGCGTTTATTCGACCAACCAAGGAGATAGGCAGAGTTTTCCAAAAATCTATATTTTGTTTAAGCTGATGTATTTTCATGTCCCAATTCGTTTTCAATAGCTGATCAAGGTCTCGTTACTACAATACCAAGGCTTCTGAACTTGTCCATCACTGTTCTAAACGGGGTAGATTACAGAAATTGCATATCCACAGGCCGTGATACTGGCATCAACTCACTTTTTTTGCCAGTTTATCTTGTAGCTAGAGAAGGAGCCAAATGTGTTTATCAAGATAAGTAAGGGTGGAATAGAAGTTTTAGGCTTGGACAAAAACAAAAGAACATTGTCTGCATATAGGGAAATATTGTGCTGCGTGTCCTTTATTTTAACAGTAGCTATATCGGCACATGCCCGAATGCGAGTAGCAAGGGGTTCCATGGCTATAGCGAAGAGAGCAGGTGAAATAAGGCACCCCTGTCGGCACCCCTTGAACAAGCGGAATGACTGCGACATTTCTTGATTGGTTACCACGGATGCCATTGGGTGTGCATAAATAATTCTTATCCAATTAATAAATTCCTTTCCAAACCTGAAGTGCTCCAGAACTGACATCATATACTTCCACTCAATCCGATCAAACCCCTTCTCTGCATCAAGAGCTATTACCACTGCCTCAACCTTATGATCAGGATACATTACATTGAAAAGGCATCTCAAATTGTAGTATATACAGCGGGGCAAAAAAGTATTTAGTCAGGCACGAATTGTGCAAGTTCTCCCACTTAAAAAGATGAGGCCTGTAATTTTCATTTTAGGTACACTTCACCTATGACAGACAAAATGAGGGGGGGGGGGAAATCCAGAAAATCACATGGTAGGATTTTTTATGAATTTATTTGCAAATTATGGTGGAAAATAAGTATTTGGTCACCTACAAACAAGCAAGATTTCTGGCTCTCACAGACCTGTAACATCTTCTTTAAGAGGCTCATCTGTCCTCCACTCGTTACCTGTATTAATGGCACCTGTTTGAACTTGTTATCAGTTATAAAAGACACCTGGCCACAACCTCAAACAGGTCACACTCTAATCTCCACTATGGCCAAGACCAAAGAGCTGTCAAAGGACACCAGAAACAAAATTGTAGACCTGCACCAGGCTGGGAAGACTGAATCTGCAATAGGTAAGCAGCTTGGTTTGAAGAAATCAACTGTGGGAGCAATTATTAGGAAATGGAAGACATACAGGACCACAGATAATCTCCCTCGATCTGAGGCTCCACGCAAGATCTCATCCCATTGGGTCAAAATGATCACAAGAACGGTGAGCAAAAATCCGAGAACCACACGGGGGGACCTAGTGAATGACCTGCAAAGAGCTGGGACCAAAGTAACAAAGCCTACCATCAGAAACACACTACGCCGCAAGGGACTCAAATCCTGCAGTGCCAGACGTGTCCCCCTGCTTTTAAGCCAGTTCATGTCCAGGCCCGTCTGAAGTTTGCTAGAGAGCATTTGGATGATCCAGAAGAAGATTGGGAGAATGAAACAAAAATATAACTTTTTGGTAAAAACTCAACTCGTCGTGTTTGGAGGACAAAGAATGCTGAGTTGCATCCAAAGAACACCATACCGACTGTGAAGCATGGGGGTGGAAACATCATGCTTTGGGGCTGTTTTTATGCAAAGGGACCAGGACGACTGATCCGTGTAAAGGAAAGAATGAATGGGGCCATGTATCGTGAGATTGGGTGAAAACCTCCTTCCATCAGCAAGGGCATTGAAGATGAAACATGGCTGGGTCTTTCAGCATGACAATGATCCCAAACACACCGCCCGGGCAACGAAGGAGTGGCTTCGTAAGAAGCATTTCAAGGTCCTGTAGTGGCCTAGCCAGTCTCCAGGTCTCAACCCCATAGAAAATCTTTGGAGGGAGTTGAAAGTCAGTGTTGCCCAGCAACAGCCCCAAAACATCACTGCTCTAGAGGAGATCTGCATGGAGGAATGGGCCAAAATAGCAGCAACAGTGTGTGAAAACCTTGTGAAGACTTACAGAAAACGTTTGTCATTGCCAACAAAGGGTATATAAACAAAGTATTGAGATGAACTTCTGTTATTGACCAAATACTTATTTTCCACCATAATTTGCAAATAAATTCATTAAAAATCCTACGATGTGATTTTCTGGATTTTTTTTCTAATTTTGTCTGTCATAGTTGAAGTGTACCTATGATGAAAATTACAGGCCTCTCATCTCTTTAAGTGGGAGAACTTGCACAATTGGTGACTGACTAAATACTTTTTTGCCCCACTGTAAGTCCCAATTTCTGATCTTCCAATCAAAAAGACATAGGCCGGAAATTCAAACACATTCCTGGCCTGTATTTGGTCATTTAGCCGGCTGACACAGCCGTTCTGTATCCTCAGCCAGGGAGCTTGCTTGTCAAGAACAGATCGGCCTCTTTTGGGTTGTCAAACGTACGTGTTGATCCTTTGACTGTCACCTTAAAACGGGCTGGGAAGAGGAATCCATATCAGATGTTGGCCGCCCTGCATTTGTTGCGTACCTCATCATACTCTTTCCGTTGGTCCCTCACCTCCAAGGTAAGATCTGGGTAGAAAGACACCCTGGCTCCATTGTAGTTAAGGGGGAACTTTTGACTAGCCAGCTTGAGGATGATATCCCTGGTCTGGGGATAGTGCAGCCGTACAATTAATGGCCTTGGTGGCCCGCCCTTGGCCGGCTTCGTTGCCTGAGATCTGTGTGCGCGGTTGATCAGGATGGCCGTTTTGAAGTGTTCACTCACCAGCAATGCCTGTATCAGCTCCGAGACAAATTCAGTGGGTTTCCCTTTCTCAGTGTCCTCGTGGATCCCACATATTCGGATGTTCTGGCGTCTTGAATGCGACCCGAGCATTTCCAGTCGCGCTTTCAGGGTTTTGTTGTCATTTTTGAACATTGCGCACTGTTTCTCTATGTCCTATAGCCTGGCCTCGTGATCGACTGTCGTCCGCTCAACCTCATGCACCATTCCTTTAGTTTCTTTCACAGTTTCAGCCAAAGTCCCAATACTCTGAGATATCAGCCAACCTTGTGTCCACCTTCTTGCTTAGTGAGTTTATGGCAGCCAGTATGTCACTGAGTAGGCTCTGTGGGGAACTCTTGGAAGCTAGGCTCTTCTGCTAACTCCTCGTGGGTCGGCGACGTTAAAATTGGTTCGTTGTCCATCTCATTCAAATGATCTTGTTTTAGCGCCCCCTTTTTTGGTGACTTTTCCCTTTGTCATATTCGTTAGGTCGTGAGAGGTTAAGATGAATACTAATTTGTTTCAAAATAGAGCAGAGCTCTAGCAAAGCACGCTCTCTAGCTCCCCCCTACCCACTGATTCTTGACAAACAACTTATAAATGCCTCATGAGCTTGATTCAAATTCTGCACACAATGACAACCCAAAGTATAGCTATTTTGGGGGTTTTTGTTTGTAAACGATGCAATTGTAAACAAACACTGTGCGGCCTCAAAACATGGTTAAAACTATAATGTTGATTTCATGAAAGGTCAGAACTTGCATCGATAGCTCGGTCTATGGAAATTTGAGTGGTTACATATCTCCAGCCACATCCCTCAGATAATTGTCCAAACAGTGTGAATTGTTCAAACTGTATAAGCCCTGGAGCTTCTTCACTACATCATGTTCATTAGGCCAAAACAATGGACAATTTGCGTTTCTTATTAGACAAGTCCAGGTAGTCCTTCCCAGTGTTCATCTGTTTGGTGCCTAATGAACACAACCCTGGACCACCCTTCCTGCTCCACCATTCCTAGTATGCCCTGTCCTGGTCAGTACCCACCTGAAGAAGCCCTTGCAGCCCTCGCAGGTCATGGCGTTGAAGTGGAAGCCGGTGGCCTTGTCGCCGCAGACGCCACAGATGCGCGGCATGTTGCGGTTGAACTCATCCGGCCCGACCACTGAGATGCTCACAGCCATGGGCTCCATCACTGCAACGAGAGAGGAGAGAGAGTAGTTGGTGATCAGTGGTCTGGCACAGGTCTTTGTCCTTCCCACGTGTATCAGACAGGTTGCATTTGTTGCATCTAATTTTATAGGGACAGGTGTTGGAGAAATTAGCATAAGACAAAAAGAACACCCCCATGATTCTGCCCGTTATTGGCTATGTAGTGAGTCAATACAAACACACCATTTGGCCCTGTCAATGAAAAAAACAACAGTGAAGTAATGCACACCAGAGGTAACACGCCTGAAGCCTTTTCAATCTCACTCTGCCTCATTTCCTTTGACAGCTAAAGACCCTCTGGCATCGTCTGGACAGACCAGAGCAGAATAAATTATATCTTAGTTGCAGCGATTGAAATTAAGTACTGAAGGGCAGTTCTCCTGTCGGACAAGTCAGGAGTATTTTTGGGTTGCCCAATGATTATGATCACTTGCCCGAAAATGTTCTATTTAGTGCCTTTCACCTACATGTACAGTCCATTCAGAAAGTATTCAGACACCTAGACTTTCCACACATTTTGTTATGTTACAGCCTTATTCTAAATTGGATTCAATCGTTTTTCCCCCCTTCACCAATCTGCACACAATACCCCATAATGACAAAGCAAAAACAGATTTAAAAAAACATTTTGCAAACATATATATTACAAAAAAAACAGAAATATTACATTTACATAAGTATTCAGACCCTTAACATTCAGTAGTTTGTTTAAGCACCTTTGGAAGCGATTACAGCCTCGAGGCTTTTTGGGTATGACTTGGCACACCTGTATTTGGAGAGTTTCTCCCATTTTTCTGCAGATCCTCTCAAGCTCTGTCAGATCAGATGGGGAGTATTGCTGCACAGCTATTTTCAGGACTCTCCAGAGATGTTTGATCGGGGTCTGGCTGAGCCACTCGAGGACATTGAGACTTGTCCCGAAGCCACTCCCGATTTCTCAACCAGGTTCATGGGGTAGTCACCTGGAATGCATTTCAATTAACAGGTGTGCCTTGTTAAAAGTTAATTTGTGGAATTTCTTTCCTTCTTAATTAATATATATATTTTTTTTTTTTTTTTGGGGGTTCAATAATGCCAATGTGGGGGTGTTGATTGATAGACATAGCTAAATCAAAATCAGAACTACCACAGGCCATAACATTATTCATCATTGTACTAGAGAAACCAACAAGGGTTAGCCAAGATTTGAATAATTTAACAGCTGTTATCCATTTCTGCTGACAAAGGCACTGGTTGGTTGGAGCATCTAGTGTGTTTGTCCATGGTTCACGACAGGGCAAGAGCAGAAAAACAAGTTGTTTTTCCATTAAATAGTGATGATTGCACACTTAGCAAGAAGCTGAAAACAATGTATACAGACAAGGGAGCCTCCATTTCTGGAAGGAAACATCAGGTTGTTGCTTGACTGGCTAAGAGTTGCATAAAGATCAATGCCTAATAAAAAGGCCAGGCTGCCCCAACGCTAGACAAGTCGCACATTGCCAGTCTCACGTTTTTGTGCCAATCACTGAAACATGGGCTCCTGATCACCATCACACCCCAAACACAGAGACCTAAATGGAAACTAGGACTAACATTCCTAATTGTGTAGTAGTGAGCGTGCACTTTCAACATCTGTTGTATTTTGGTTTGCCTTGTAGCTTGGTCTAATTGTAATTTTGACAAGGATAGAACCAGTTGTCCCATAAAACAATTATCTCTTTGAACTCTACACAACATGGGGATAATCGCTTTCTTTCTAAACATGATCCACCCACCAACAATGCTGTGCATTGAACACAAATCTCAGTCCGGTCAATACCATTTAGGAATTGAGCAGATGCTAACAAGACCCAGTAAATAGACAGCTGTATCAACACGTGAAGCAACAATGCATGCTCTGCAAGTTCCACTGGATCGAAGCACATGTAAAACAATGGAACAAGTACACTATTAAGCTAGACTATTAAGCTACAGAAGTTTCATGTGATCTACCCAGGTCAAGGATCCGCCACCCTTGCTTCGACTGCATCCATGTCCTCGTCTGGTCAGACACACCCCCTACACTAAAGTGCTGTGACCTTCTTGTCTTTGTGAGTTCTTGCCATTACAAATCTGATGTTCCAACATAGACATATGACAGTAAAAGACTGCCTGCCTGGAGCCTCACTCAGAGAATGAAAAGGCTGGTTGCATGTCACGTTGCTGTGCAATAGACCTTGCTCCTCAGTGCCTCCGGCACAACTAATAATCAGAATGATTCATTTTGCCACCAGTCACGACACTGAAAGTGCAGATTGTTCCCATCGTCTGTCCCTCCAGACCTGAGAAACATCAACCAACCACCAGTAGCCTCCACAGAAGAGCACAGCTACAGAACATCAAATGAAAGGGAAGAAAGTGTTGACGTTATCTAACCGGGCACTCACACAGAGCAAACGACCCAGAAACCATTAAAGATGGGGGAGCCGTAGGAGAGGGGGCCATGTGAGCCGCGTTAAGTCACTGACGATGTGCCTGTGAGCCATCGCTAAGTCGGAACATTTCCCTCCATTTGTTTCCACACAAAAAGGACTGATTGTTTGGTACAAATGTACAAAACCCCTTCTAATATTATGCTTTGTATCATGTAAAGAACAAACGCCAGAGTCTGGTAATAATTTATTTAAAAAATGTTTAGGCTTCGTATTTAACTTACTGGAGCAAGTAGAGCTAAGTTCCTTGCTCAAGGGTACATACATTTTTTTTATCATCTAGTCAGTTCGGAGATCCAAACCAGCAACCTTTTGATTACTGGCCCAACGCTGTGCCACCCTGTATGAGATCGAAAAATTCCACAGATTTAAACAGGTTACACCCCTTTATGTAATTGGTTTATCCCAGTTAAGGGACGTTAGGCTAATGTTTATGCTAATGATGTCTTTGTTTGCATTAAATGGCCAATGCAGCCACTTTTATATCAATATCAAATAATTAATTGGTAACGATTATCTTACCATAATAGCTGTCCATTAAAATGGACAAAAATAGATTTTTAGCTATGACTGATTAATTTTGCTATGACTGTCTGGGAGTGGTCTGAGTGGAGAGGGGGAAACTGAAAACTAGCTGTTATTGGCAGAGAGGTTTGGATGTCTGTTATTAGTCTAAAAACCAATTTACCACCTGGTGATGTCCCCAGCCAAGCCGAAACTCCTGCCCATGCAAACAGGCTTATTAGAAGGTCCTGTGTAGATTGACTGCACCTTTAACGCAATGAGAATGTGCATGGTTTCTGCCAGGATGGGGCAAGTCCTTACAGGATCCTCGGTCTCCCCATTCAGGTAACAGGCTGTTACTACTATAGCTCTGCCATTGAGACGTTTTGCCTGTGTCAAGGTCATCTTGCTGTAGGCCAAGTAAGTTTGTTTTTCTGAGCTAAATATTTTTGTCAACTATTTTTTACATCTCTAAATGTGTAAAAACACAACTCTGGAGCCAGTCTTCATCACCTGCACTGTCAAATAAATTCCACTTATTTAGCGAATGCAGCTAACGCGCACCCCGTGGGTGCATTGCTCTGATTGGTCTGGGAGACAGCACACTAGTTACACTCTCCAAAAAACATCAGGTCAATGCACCATGTTGTGCCTCCTTGTTTTGCATGTTATCAAAGCAACAATCATAGGGGCGAAAGTGAGCTGAAGGGCCCCAACAACAACAAAAAGCAGGTGGGCATCATCCTATTCTCACTGAGGTAAGAGCAGGCGAGGGTAAGACAGGGTGAGAGGTCAGGTAAAAAAACACATGGTGGCATACGGTAGGGCTGCATGATTTACACTAAATATCTCATTGTGATTTTTTGGGGGGGGCCAGATAGTGAATTTGCAAGTTTCAAACACTTAGTAATTCCATCAGACATGGTTAAAACAAGTGTCAGGGTAGAGAACATCACTTCTAAAATGAGATCAACAAATTAATACATACTGTGCTAACTGAACACAGAACCAAATGAAACAAATCTTTTCTAACATCGTTATCGGCTGTATATTATTACTACACCTACATATTAGCAAACACTTTTGCCCCAATTTCATGGTATCCAACTTAGTCTTGTCCCATCACTGCAACTCCCATACGGACTCGGGAGAGGCAAAGGTCGATTTTCAAACACTTAGTAATACCATCAGACACGGTTAAAACACAACCCAGCCAAGCCGCACTGCTTCTTGACACAATGCCCACTTAACATGGAAGCCAGCCGCACCAATGTGTTGGAGGGAACACCATACACCTGGCGACCGTGTCAGAGTGCATTACGCCCGGCCCGCCATAGTCGTTGGTGTGCGATGGGACAAGACAATCCCTGCCGGCTAAACCCTCCCCTAATCCCGACGACGCTGGGCAAAATGGGTCTCCCGGTAGCGACCGGCTGCAACAGAGTTTGGACTCTAACCAGAATCTCTAGTGGCATAGCTAGCACTGGGATGCAGTGCCTTAGACCACTGCGCCACTCGGGAGGCCCACAAACATAATCAAAATATAGTGTGCTATTAGCGCAGCACATGAGTTTCTAAATAACCTAAGTTAATTATTTATTCAGGCAGGCATAGGCTGTAGATGGAATAGGAAGATTATGATTGTAGGCTCAATCATTATGATAATTGAAATAAATCAAAGTACCTGAAAAACATGTCATATGTAGCCTACTGATTGCAAGATGCAGCCTGTGTCCAAAACATTGTAGTCTGGTCCATTCCTTCAAAGTAGCATGTTTCAACTTCTCCCTTAATTTTGTTTCACAGCGTTGGGATGGAGACTTGCAAGGCAGCAGGAAGTAGGGTTGCTGTGGGTGTTGCAGCACCCCCTGAATTGTTTCTTCACTAAAGTCGTGCACTGGGCCGTTACTAGTCCTATATTAGCGGACCGGTATATCAGTCTGTAGCGCAGGCAAAATATTTTACTTAACCTGAAAATGTATCGGCAATCAATCAAGCACAACACTTGCATTTGGTTGACATCGGCCTGTAGCCGAAATACTGCTATTTCCAATGAAGATGCGCCCTTCATTGGCACCAAATCGACTTCTCGTTAGCACTAGCAGCACTCATGTTTCCAACACGACCAATGCCCTTTCTCTCTCACCAGCATGCGGGGACACTTGTGATTGGCCAGCATCCTCTGTGCATGTAGAGAGTGAATGAACAGAGTCTAGTAGCGCATCTCATTGGAGGAGTTACCATAGTATAGTTTTTGATGTATTAAAAGACTACGCCGAAATTGCTCTGCCATTTCCTGGTTGCTAAAATTGCAATAGTTAGCTTAATTTTAGTTTGTGAGACAAAACAAGCAGGTATAGTGTATAGAATCACTGTACCATCTAAACCGCTGTGAAATACCGAGCCCATAACCCAAAATATTGTAGTTTCCACTGATTGAAGATGGTGTACAAAACCCAAAGTATAAAATGCAAAAACTAAAGAACGGAAAGCATAGAAATAACGCACTAAGAACAGATTCTTATACGCTTCATATACTTGCTTTCAATGAGTGACATATCTATAACACATATTTCTATGTAAATTTGTTCAGGTTGCCCAAAAAGTTACATACTGCAGCTTTAACGGATTGTCAAATAAAATCACAGCCTTGTGATATGGATATTGCACATGCCAATAGTGCAATTTCGATCTGAAATAGATTCATTGTGCAGAACCTAGCATACAGGCCATGTCATCAATCCTGGGCACTTCTGGAACAGAGACATGGTTGTTTAGCCATGGGCACAGTGGGCAGGGTTCAACACATGCCCAGCTGTACAAACAGATATACTAATGAAATCACCAGGCTTCCCTAAGCAGCCCTGGATATGGGCATCTGAAACTGGATAATTTGTATTATCATCTTGCTCATACATTTTATTTAAAAAAAAATGTAAGTCTGCATTATCCCTGGGGGAAAAAAGCCCTTGCCCCAGATCCAAACTACTGGAGCCACTGAACTTTAGACCTTGTTTTCGCCATTGGCTGGAAATTACTAAGACGTTTGTGTTTTTGGCAGGCTGACAAAAGTGAGACTAGATTTGAGTAACTGGAGCATCAGCATTTGTGGGTTCGATTAGGCTCAAAATGGCTAAAAACAAAATAACTTTCTGAAACTCAAGTCTATTCTTGTTCTGAGAAATAACAAGATAACAAAATACTGCCCCCTAACACCAAGAGGTTAAAGAAGTTACAGGTCAGAAATCTTGCTTGTTTGTAGGTGACCAAATACTTATTTTCCACCATAATTTGCAAATAAATTCATAAAAAATCCTACAATGTGATTTTCAGGAATTTTTTTTCTCATTTTGTCTATCATAGTTGAAGTGTACCTATGATGAAAATTACAGGCCTCTCATCTCTGGGATAGGGGAGGGAGAACTTGCACAATTGGTGGCTGACTAAATACTTTTTTGCCCCACTGTATGTACATCCATATATTAGGATCTCTCCCTTTGATCAAGCTTTTATGACATTCCATTACATTAGCAGATAACATACATTTAAGAGCAAACTAAAAACAGAACTGTAGTCTTCATGGTCTCCAAAACTAGACAGGATGAAGTATGGTAGCTCTGTTCAGACCGGGGTCAATGTGCATCATCTGTTACCACTAACTAGATGACAGTTGGGACCACAAAATCTAATCCCCCCTCCTGTCCCACCTCCAAAATGAGCTTTCAAAAATGTGCATTCAGCCCATCCTCTATTTGCCATCCCTCATAGTTCAAAGTTCATCAGAGGAGAACAGGGGTCAGAGGATCGACACAGACATGCAAATCAGATTAGCACACAGTAAAAGACAGAGTCTCTCTCTGTGGAAATTATTGACTGAACTCTGATATCCCAGAGAAGCACAGAACACAGTTAACAAAAACAGACTGGCACCTAACCTTTAGGATTAAAACTAGCGTGAGACATGTCCAACGGTATAGCCCATTGGGCTGACAGACTATCATAGCGTGTGATAAATTGGAGGGAGATGAACTCCCCTTTAGAGCAGCAAGCCATTTTGTTACTCCTAGTAAGATTGATACGTCAGCCATCTTAGACAGGTTTGACTGACAACATTTGTGGTTCACTTAGTCCCATTCTGATAATCACCCCTAAGGGTTGACATATCAGTCCAGTCCTTTCAAGGCACTAAAATCTGATCCCTCTAGTGGTGTGGGGGCTGTGCTTTGGCAAAGTGGGTGGGGTTATATCCTTCCTGTTTGGCCCTGTCCGGGGGTGTCCTCGGATGGGGCCACAGTGTCTCCTGACCCCTCCTGTCTCAGCCTCCGGTATTTATGCTGCAGTAGTTTGTGTCCATGCCCAAGGACTACCTGACATGATGACTCCTTGCTGTCCCCAGTCCACCTGGCCGTGCTCCTGCTCCAGTTGTTCTGCCTTATTATTATTCGACCATGCTGGTCATTTATGAACATCTTGGCCATGTTCTGTTATAATCTCCACCCGGCACAGCCAGAAGAGGACTGGCCACCCCACATAGGAAGAAACCTAGAGAGGAACCAGGCTAGGTTTTGGGCTTTCTAGGGAGTTTTTCCTAACCACCGTGCTTCTACACCTGCATTGCTTGCTGTTTGGGGTTTTAGGCTGTGTTTCTGTACAGCACTTTGAGATATCAGCTGATGTACGAAGGGCTATGTAAATACATTTGATTTGATTTGTTGTCTTGCCCATTCGCCCTCTGAATGGCACACAGTCCACATCGCAGGGCTCATCTATACTGATTGAAGTGGATTTAACAGATGGCATCAATAAGGGATAATCGCATTCCCCGGGATTCACCTGGTCAGTCTATCATGGAAAGAGCAGGTGCTCCTAATGTTTTGTACACTTCAGTGAATATGCATGCACATATAACCACATTCAGGCCAACTGCAAATTTACCAAATTCAATTATTTTTCTAGGACATTCCTTTTAAAAATCACCCGTGTCGCCAACCTATAACTCGGGCTGTTTTTTAAATGAGGACCTGGGGTAGAAAGATTGGGGGAGCATAGATCTCTAAGATCAAAATATTTTTTTAAACATTGCATCCTAAGAGAAGCGTTTTCATAAGCCAGTTATTATATTGGCTCTACTGATATATTTTGTCTACCATTAGTTTAACCCAGTGTATATTTATCAGCAGCGAGCGTGTCTGGAACAATGTGAAATCCTTTACATTCCTAAACTACATTTATAAAGTTAAAATAGTGACAGCAATTTTAATCCTTTAACATCCATTGACACACCCATGAGTCAATCTAAATAGTATAATACAAATCTGTCAGTTTATACTACAGATATCAGGTTCTTTGCACGGGCCCCATCTCAATCCACTGCATCCGCCTAGGTCTGCCATCAGCATCTGCAGTGGAACGTCGCCGAGCTGCAGCAGTGTTTGTCAGACCATGAGACATAGGTCTTCTCACGAAAACTTCTGTAGCGTCTGAACAGTTTGGTCTACAAACTAATATGACCACACGATCCCCACAAGTGTCACAGGACTCGTCTGAAGTTGGTAATGCTGTGCCAACTTCGGTCTGTAGCGTCTGAACCATTTGAGCTACCAACTAATAGGACCTCACCATGGAAAGGGAAGACTCGAACAGTGTTCTCCGTTGTGCTCTACGACCCCCACAAGTGTCACGGGAGTCATCTCAAGGTAACCCATTGAGTTAGGGTTGTGTCACCGCAAAAAAAGGGGTTAAATGTGTCAACAAAAAATAACAAATCCTGAGCTTTCTTATATCTCCTAGATATAGGACAGACACTTCAAAAACATTTTCCTTGTTATTTATTTTTTTGACTGTCTTTTTAGCCATTTATGAACATGTAATTCAATGCGTATCTATGGGCCATAGTACTAAAGGTCAAATTAAATGTTTTATAAAATAAATACAAAAGAAATGATACATAAAGGAGTCCTAAAATTCAAAATCAAATTCCTAAATAATCCATAATATGACGATCTTAAAACAATTCCACACTGTATGTTAGCTTAGTACCCCCAAAAAAGGCTGAGAATTTTAAATAGGAACGTATACTGTAGTGTGGAACCTAGGACAACTTTTTAACCATTTCTACTGTAGAAATCCTTTATCTTCGCATAGCCCCATACTAAATGTGTTCATATCATTGATTTAAATTCTATTTGTTCCGATTCACATCTGCCAGGAGGGTAGCTATAGTATAACAAGATACGGACTAATAATGTACACCAATCTTAACATCCTAGACCATCATCCTAGACCACAACTTTGTTTTTTAAAATTTTTAACTTGTTTTTGCTGTTATAACCCCCGTGCAGTCCTGTAAAAGTCTGGCAAACCTCATGTGTTTCCACCTGTCCTTCAACACAAATTTGTTTATATAGCATAGAAAAGAGCTCATAAGGCTTGGAGATATATTTGGGTTGAAGGACAGGCAGGATGGTGTATCACTGCAGAATGCTGTGGTTGCCATGCTGGTTAAGAATGGCTTGAATTCTAAATAAATCACAGACAGTGTCACCAGCAAAGCACCCTCACACATTCTCCTCCCTGCTTCACGGTGGGAACCACACATGCGGAGATCTGTTCACCTACTCTGCGTATCACAAAGACACGGCAGTTGGAACCAAAAATCTCATATTTGGACTCATCAGACCAAAGGACAGATTCCCACTGGTATAATGTCCATTGCTTGTGTTTCTTGGCCCAAGCAAGTCTCTTCGTCTTATGGTGTCCTTTAGTAGTGGTTTCTTTGCAGCAATTCAACCCTGAAGTCCGATTCACGCAATCTCCTCTGAACAGTTGATGTTGAGATGTGTCAGTTACTTGAACTCTGAAGCATGTATTTGGTCTGTATCTGCATCAGAGGTAACTCTGGGTCTTCCTTCCCTGTGGCGGTCCTCATGAGAGCCAGTTTCATCATAGTGCTTGACGGTTTCTGCGACTGCACTTGAAGAAACTTTCAAAGTTCTTGAAACTTTCTGTATTGACTGACCATGTCTTACAGTAATGACGGACTGTCGTTTCTCTTTGCTTATTTGAGCTGTTCTTGCCATAATATGGACTTGGTCTTTTACCAATGGGGTAATCTTCTGTATACCACCCCTACCTTGTCACAACACAGGTGATTGGCTCAAACGCATTAAGGAAAGCAATTCAACAAATGTACTTTTACATTTGAAATGCATTCCAGGTGATTACCTTATGAAGCTGGTTGAGAGAATGCCAAGAGGGTGCAAAGCTGTCAAGGAAAAGCGTGCCTACATTGAAAAAACTCAAATATATTTTGATTTGTTGAACACTTTTTTGGTTACTACAGGATTCCATATGTGTTATTTCATTGTGTTGATATCTTCACTAGTATTCTACAATGTAGTAAATAGTCAAAATAAAAGGAAAAACTTGAGTGAGTAGGTGTCCAGACTTTTGACTGGTACTATACACAATCATTTATTGCTGGGGGTCTTTTTTCTATTATTTTTATTTTTTAAATGTGGAGTAGGTTGTGTAGAACTGTAGGGAAAAATCCAAATGAACAACCACAAAATCCCAATTAATCCTAATTTAAAACTGCAAAATGTGAAGACTGTGCAAGGAGTGTGTAGACTTTCACTAGGCACTGTATGTTAAACAAAACACCTGACAGGGATTTGCCAAAATACAAAAAAGTAGGCCCATGTCGTAGTAAAGTGATCCTCCTGTGGGGAACAACAATGCCACCTAAACTGGAAAGTCATGTGGGGTCTCTTCATGTCAGACTTCAACCCAAGTGAGAACTCATCTGCTGAGTGGAGATCCAGCAAATATCCATAGAATTCTGTAAATTATGGAATTGCAGTATAGAACCAAAACATCAATGAAACACCCAGCAGGCAACCACAGTCCATGAACAAATAAACTGGCCTAAAGCAAATGTTGAGCAGCAAAGTCCAGCAATGATAAAAATAAGCTAAGATTTTATTTTGGCCACCATCACTTTTCCTTGAAGAGTCACATTTAACATGCCCATTAAAACCCAAGAAGCTAGGCACTTACATTCCAGCACTAGAAGGGCTCACTAAGCATTCAGCGAGTGGAGCTGTCAATGAGCACTCACCACGCTCACCGCTCATAGCACTCACCGCTCATAGCACTCACCGCTCATAGCACTCACCGCTCATAGCACTCACCGCTCATAGCTCACCGGGTGGTCTTTGTTGGGCGACAGCTTGTGCTCACACAATCATTGGCTGGGAATCTAAAACAGGCTTGTTTAATAGCCCAATGCACAAACAAGATAAGCTCCCAAAGAAACTGCTGAAGAGACCAAGCGTAAAAATAAATCTGCTGAAATAAAAAGGTAGAGCACCTCACATAGGCCGTTAGGCAGAAACCACAAGACAACCTAAAACTATACTGAACAAAAATATAAACACAACATGTAAAGTGTTGGTCCCATGTTTCATGAGCTGAAAGAAAAAGATCCGAGACTATCTATACATACAAACAGCTTATTTCTCTCAAATTCTGCGCCCAAATGTGCGTACATCCTCATCAGTGAGCATTTCTCATTTGCCAAGATAATCCATCCAACAGATGTGGCATATTAAGAAGTGTCATTACACAGGTGCCCCTTGTGCTGGGAGCAATAAAAGCACACTAAAATGTGCAGTTGTGTCACACAACACAATGCCCAAGATGTCTCAAGTTAGAGTAGAGTGCAATTGGCATGCTGACTGCAGGAATGTCCACCAGAGCTGTTGCCAGAGAATTTAATATTCATTTCTCTACCATAAGCCACATAGATTTTTTTTTTTTTAAATTTGGCAGTACGTCCAACCGGCCTCACAACCGCAGATCATGCGTATGGCGTCGTGTGGGCGAGCGGTTTGCTTAAGTTAACGTTGTGAACAGAGTGCCCCATTGTGGAGGTGGGGTTATGGTATGGGCAGGCATAAGCAATGGACAACAAACCTCATTGCATTTTGCGATGGCAATTTGAATGCACAGAAATACCATGACGAGATCCTGAGGCCCATTGTCGTGCTATTCATCTGCCGCCATCACCTCATGTATCAGCATGATAATGCACGGCCACATGTCGCAAGGATCTGTACATAATTACTGGAAGCTGAAAATGTCCCTGTTCTTCCATGGCCTGCATACTCAGACATGTCACCCACTGAGGATGTTTGGGATGCTCTGGATTGACGTGTACAACAGGGTGTTCCAGTTCCCGCCAATATCCAGCAACTTCGCACAGTCAATGAAGAGTAGAACAACATTCCACAGGCCACAATCAACAGCCTGATCAACTCTATGCGAAGGAGATGTGTCGCACTACATGAGGCAATGGTGGTCACACCAGATATTAACTGGTTATCTGATCCATGGTCCTACCTTATTTTTGTAAAGGTATCTGTGACAAACTGATGCATGTGTATTCCCAGTCAAATTAAATTATTTAGATTAGGGCCTAATGAATTCATTTGAATTGATATGAACTCTTAACTCAGTAAAATCTTTGAAATTGTTGCATGTTTATATTTCTGTTCCGTATACTATAAAGATAGTCTTGATAAGCCAGTCAGACTTCGTCAAACGGGTAAGATAAAGCAGCACTGACCTGAGCAACTCAGAGAGGAGTCTGTGGATCCATTTCCTCAATTAGAAAATACAGACAGGCTCCAGTCAATACCCCAAGGTCAGAGAGAAAATCCCTGTCTTCTCGTCTTAGTGGCTTTCTTATTCACCCTCACTCGCTCTCCTTCTTTACCCTCAGCTGCAGTAATGTCTCAGTCTATACCTGTTCAATAGTGAAGCCAGAGGGGTGAGTGGTGATAGCTAATGTTTAACATACTCATGTGGTCAGCAGGGCAAACTCCAGAACTGGCATGGAGAAAAGAGAGCGGCCCACTTTTACCCCAACATAGGAGACTAGGACGACAAATGTGCTAATAACATAGGAAGACCGTACAAATGTATGCTCATAAAACTGCCATGTAATTCCATTCATCTAAATAAATGGCCATTGGCAAAGGAAGGCTAGGTAGTGAAATTGCAACAGTTAAGCGACAATCTTTAAATCAAGAGTAGGTACTTGACTTAACTAAAAAGGAAGGTTTATATTTTATTACAGCACAATAGTAGAAAAACAAAAACAGATTATGGAAAGTGTAGTGGAGTGCACACCATCTCAAGACAGACAGGGCAGAGGATGAGCACTTCAAAAGATACAATCAGGTGATGAGTCTCTTATAAACATACTTGGAAAACTACAATGTCACATTCTCTGGACAGCACAAAGACCTCAACTTTGTCTAATGGGGTGGACCCAACAAGAACATTGAGGTTTACTTGGTTTAAAAAGGGGAACAGATTTAGATCTGAGCTTTGCACTCTCCCAAAACTTCACGTTAAGCCAAAAAAGGCACCAAGTCAAACAAACATATTAGCTTGCTGAAATAAAATGTGCTTAATATGGCAGTAATAGCCCTATAGACAACTTGATGAGATGTATGATTAAGAACACATTCATCTTCACTTCAGCCACTCAAAAAGGTAGACTACGTGATAGGATGTAAATGCAGAAAGTAAACAGCATAGTGGGTCAATTTCCGCAACTGAGAGCGTTGAAGAGTGAGGCTCAACTTCCACTGTTTTGGTCCTGTGGCTACCACACTGAAGAGCGTGAAGCAAACCCATGTTGCAGATACTGTGTGAGTGTAGACTTGCATCTTGCTCATCTCAACTAGCCTGACCGATTTATCAGTAGACCAACATAATAAAACACAAAATATGCTGATATTAGCCTTTTATGGATGCATTTGTCTGCGTTTAATCCACCAAAAAATAACCTACATAAAGATGTAGAAAACGCTGTCTTTAAAAGAATTTAAAAGAAATTACATTACATTTTTCCTGAAGAGCGCGCTCTTTAAATGGCTATAAACACATCATCTTGGCACGCTACAGTAAGACTGACACTACCATCGAACACAACTACACCAGTCAGATAGTTATGGGAAGTTTGGCTCTTTTTACTGACTGATCTGAGACTCCTTCAGTCAAAATAACATCTCTTTCGACTAATCTCGCTAATTTGAGAAAGTAATGCACATAGCATGGAGGACCCCTTACCGGCGAACAATGAACTGAATACTCGAAAGAGTCATGATTCTACAAGCCTCTCGTTCACCATAAGCAGAGAGGAATAGGCGAAGCTAGTGCTTTCATTCTCGCCAAAATCTGCCCAAAATATTTTGGACATAAACTTGTCACCTGCCTTCCCGCCAACGACTCCCATTGTTAGGGTGGAGACATGACCATCTCATCATTATATACATATCTCTGCCATAAAGGGCTTATTGGAGCCGTCATGTGACTGAGACTTGCAAAAGTGTAATTTAAAAACAATGTACATTTGTTGATTACTGGGTCTAGTAGTGGCCGCAACTGGACTGGATTGTGAACGACTTTTGGCAGAATGCATTGCTCGCCAGCAGGTCAGACAAACGACTAAAATGAACAAGTCACTCAGAAAAAAACGAATTAGGATTCTCGAGTCAGTAAAGAGAGTCATTCAAAAATAATGAATTGTTTGCTTAATGCACATCACCACAGTCGAAGAGGAGTGAACTACTGCAAACGCACTGATGGTGCTTCTACGGTGAGTGCCGAGTAGATAAAAGTTTGACAGCTCAACAGTGCCAAAAATGTCCACTGGCTATATACAGTTACGTGAAGTGTCATGGTAGGGTGTGGGGTGTCGTAGCAAACCATGGATGCTATGCCCAAATGTAAAAGTAAGTGCCGTGCGAAACGTTCATCTCCGTGGTAACGTTGACTACAGCCCTTTATTGAAGGCCGCAAAATATGGTGCGTTAAATTTGATCTTTGCGTAGGGTATTCCTCAAGCTCTGTCATTTAAATATTTTCAGAAAAAAAAAAACATAGCAGGTTACAAAATAGCACTTTGAAGCAACATTTTGGTGTATGGATTGTCACTTGTCAGGGACTGGTCCAAATTCACGTTTCACCACCGCCATTTCCATGACGAGTGCTTGACACTGTTTACCGAGGGTTAGTGCTATCTGGGAACCTTGGGACGTCCCTACACTTAAACCCTACCCATTTAAAAAAGTGAACTTCAATGGGGTAAGATTTCTGCCCTGCTAGGGCTTCCCCGATTTCACTGTAAGTGCCGTTATTGTAAAGTAGAAATGTCTAGGAGCAACAACGGTTTAGCCGCAAAGTGGTAGGCCACACAAGCTCACAGAATTGAAATGCTGAGTGCTGAAGCGTTGTTGCTGAAGCCTGTCTGTCCTCAGTTGCAACACTCACTACCGAGTTCCAAACTCGCCTCTGGAAGCAACGTCAGCTTCATAATAAAAAGACTAAATGTAAGCAAGGTTTGAAATTATTATGTTTTAGTCAAATATTACATCTGTTTGGGATTCTTGCAGTCTATAAAATATTTGTAATTATGTTCCGACCCCCTGACCACCACGCTCAAGAATAACAAAAACATCAGCCCGTGGCTGAATCTAGTTGATGATCCCTGCATTATAGGGAATGGAATAGGCTGGCTTGCCGGGTCCTCCATATTATATCGCACCTGGAAAAAACTTTTCCGATAGGACTTCTTTGGAATACAGATCTTTTTATGTAAGAACTCGAAAAATAGAAAATGAGGTGCAACTTTGCATTGGGACTTTGATGCATATTCTAATGCAATCCATGTTACGTTTATGCTACCTACCCTTCAAGAAGTTTCCCTTCATTGCATTTTTGTAGATAATTGAACAATTACTAAATTGGTTGAGTTTCATTAAGCATAACAAAATGTACCCAATTTGAGTCTTGAACTGTTGTAGGGCATGATATGCACCATCTGCTGTACATTGCATGTAGGGGCCTAGTTACAGTGCCTTCAGAGAGTTTTCATACCCCTTGACATTTTGCACATTTTGTTGTGATATAGCCTGAATTCAACATTTTATTTTTCCCCATAATGACAAAGTGCAAACATTTGAGAATCTTTTGCAAATGAATTGAAAATTAAATACAGAAATCTAATTTCCATAAGTATTTACACCTCGGAGTCAATACATGTTAGAATCACTTCTGACAGCGATTACAGCTGTGAGTATTTCTGGGTAAGTCTCCAAGAGCTTTGTACACCTGGATTGTACAATATTTAAATATAGTTAGTCACTAATCCTAGATTTAGATCATTCAGTTGAGAAAAAACATCACCCAGATAGGCCAGTCGTGTGAGAAAAACGTCATCATGCAAGCGGTCTGACAAGTGAAAATTATGGTCAGTAAAGAAAACTTTAAGCTCGTCTCTCAATTCAAAACAACGTGTCAATACTTTGCGCCGTGATAACCAGCGCACTTCTGTATGTTGTAAAAGCGTTACATGGTCGCTGCCCATATCATTGCATAATACAGAAAATACACGAGTTCAGGGGCCTTGCTTTAACAAAGTTTCATTTTCACTGTAGTGTCTTGGGTACACTGGATGCTGCAGTGTGAATGCACACTACCACTCCACTGTGTCTCCCTGTCATAGCTTTTGCGCCATCAGTACAGATACCAACACATCTTGACCACCAAAGTCCATTTGATGTCAAAGCTGTCCAGTACGTGAAAAATATCCTCTCATGTTGTCCTGGTTTCCAGAAGAGGAGGTCTTCCTTAATTGACCCCCCAATAAACGTAACAAACATATACCAGGAGCTGTGCCAGGCCCATCATGTCTGTTGACTCATCCAGCTATAACACATAATTCACTGGCTTATATGCAAAGCAGTAATTGTTTCAAAACATCTCCTGCCATGTCACTGACGCATCCTGAAACAGTGTTGTTTGACGAAGGAATTGTCTGTGTAGTTTATTTTGGCCTTTCCCCAGCATTGTCCCATCCATATCTGCAGCAGCAGGAAGAATTAAGCCCTCCACAATAGTATGGAGCTTGCCTGTCCTAGCCACTCGGTAACTCACCATATACAGTAAGACTCTTCGAGCCCCTTCTTATTAATGGTATCTGTTGCTTTTGGTTTCATTTTATTTTTGGCAGGGAAAAGAGGCTACTCCGGCAAGAGAGAAAAAACCTCACCCAAATGTATAGCCCTGTTGTAAAAAATAAAATGTACAGTTTGAAAATGTGAAGAAAAGAAATGCCAAGAATGCGCACGTACCCCTACCCCAGTTTGGGAATACCTGCTGTACATGATTCCTTCTTTTCACTCCGTCAGTTAGGTTAGTATTGTGGAGTAACTACAATGTTGTTGATCCATCCTCAGTTTTCCCATCACTGCCATTAAACTCAAATTGTTTTAAAGTCAACATTAGTCTCAGTGAAATCCCTTACTGGCAAATTGGTTATAAAGGATGCCTAAATATCTTTGTATTGACACACCATCCAAAGTGTAAGTAATAACTTCACCATGCTCAAAGAGATATTCAATGTCAGCTTTTCTTTCTACCCATCTACCAATAGGGACCCTTCTTTGCGAGGCCTTGGAAAACCTCCGTTTGTGGTTGAATCGGTGTTTGAAATGCACTGCTCGACTGAAGAACCTTACAAATAACTGTGTGGTGTACAGAGATGAGGTCATCATACAAAAATCATGTTAAACACTGCTGCACACAGTAAATCCATGCATCTTGTGACCTACTTGCCATAACAAAGCACATTCTTACTCCTGAACTTATTTAGGCTGGCCATAACAAAGCACATTCTTACTCCTGAACTTATTTAGGCTGGCCATAACAAAGGGGTTGAATGCTTATTGACTTCAGATATTCCAGCCTTTCATTTTTAACTAATTTGTAAAAAATAATTCATAATTCCACTTTTACATTATGGGGTATTGTGTGTAGGCCAATGACAAACACATGAATCCATTTTAAATTCAGGCTGTAAAACGAACAAAGTCAAGAGGTGTGAATACTTAAGGCACTGTAGGTCTTACTCAAATGAAAATAGTGTATAATTTTTTTTAAAAGGTCATGTGCAGTTATTTCATTGATAGAAGATTTACATTGTATCCTGTAGGCTGCATTTGGGTTAGCATGAGGACCCAGAGAACTGAGCGGTCCTACATGTCCACAGTAGTCTTCTGGAGACCTTGGCATTTGACACTTTGGCTTCGTCATAAATCATTTTTCTATCAATCATATTTTCTCGACTAGCGGTTTTGAGCTGGAGTGGTGGGGTGACACTGACACAAGGTTACTCTTTCCAGGAGTATTGCTGCGGAGCCCATTTCAGATGGGGAGGAATGCATGCAGAGGTGCAGAGATTTGATTATGTATTGATAAACTGAATAAAAATAGATGAATCTCACAAATGCAGTGAAACTGTGCAAAGGGAGAGGAAAAGCTTGCTTTATGGAATGAAAAGCTTAAAATGTAACTGAAAATAATACATCTGCAGAGCTTCTATCAATGGAGAGACAGACTAAAGATGGAATGTAAGTTCTTTGCATCACTTCACTTCTAAAAAGCTTCCTGAAAGAGAAGAGACAGGAAGGAATCAGCAGCATTCAGTGCTAATTTCTGACATTACAGAGTTGAAGTCGGAAGTTTACATACACTTAGGTTGGAGTCATTAAAACACATTTTTCAACCACTCCACACATTTCTTGTTAACAAACTATAGTTTTGGCAAGTTGGTTAGGTCATTTACTTTGTGAATGACAAGTAATTTTTCCAACAATTGTTTACAGACAGATTATTTCACTGTATCGCAATTCCAGTGGGTCAGATGTTTACATACACTAAGTTGACTGTGCCTTTCAAACAGCTTGGAAAATTCCAGAAAATGTCATGGCCTTTGAAGCTTCTGACAGGCTAATTGACATCATTTGAGTCAATAGGGAGGTGTACCTGTGTGTTGTAGACCTCCACAAGTCTGGTTCATCCTTGGGAGCAATTTCCAAATGCCTAAAGGTACCATGTTCATCTGTACAAACAATAGTACGCAAGTAAACACTATGGGACCACGCAGCCGTCAAACCGCTCAGGAAGGAGACGCGTTCTGTCTCCTGGAGATGAACGTACTTTGATGAGAAAAGTGCAAATCAATCCCAGAACAGCAGCAAAGGAACTTGTGAAGATGCTGGAGGAAACAGGTACAGAAGTATCTATATCAGTGGTTCTTAACCTTGTTGGAGGTACTGAACCCCAACAGTTTCATATGCGCATTCACCGAACCCTTCTTAATTGAAAAAAAAATCCAATTCAAAACATAGGTCTATATTTGACTGGTGCACAAAATGAACCGTGCATCAACATCACTGTGTTCAAAGAACAAAATCATCAAAACATTTTCACACAGATTATCATTTTCACACAAAAACAAAAACATAATAATGAATATTTACTGCAAATCAGTGTGACTTCTGCTGTTGCCTTTCAGAGACCAGTTCAGAAATGTGCGGCTTCACCTTGGCAAGTGCCACTCTCATGTCATTTTCGCAACAAAGTCTGTTCCTTTTCTTCGTTTTTATGTCCAGCATCCTCGAAAAGGATTGCTCGCAAAGATATGTTGTAACAAACGGTATGAAAATCTCCAGAGCTTTCTTAGCAATAACAGGGTACGTTACCATTTGTTGACACCAAAACGTTGAAAGCGTTGTTGTTCTGAAGAGTTGCTGTTGAACCTGGCTCTGCTGAATTTCAATGATTTCATCGAGGTATTCATCATTGACATCTGTTGTCTCAACACTAAACGTGAACGGCTGTCTCACCCATGCTGGATATGACTCTCTTGTAGGGAAGTATCCGTCGAGAGACTTTGCAAGCTCATCTAAGTGCGTGGCAATTGCTTGCTTCAGTTCAGCAGGTACAGAAATGTCTCCGATTCCAGATACATCTTCGATCTTACTTACACAGTCGTCCAGAAGGGAAAGTTTGCGGGTTATTGTTCTCTGTTCGTCGTTTCCATAACGGTAGCTTTTTTTGAAAAGCCTTCAGGTTTTCCTCCGCTTCGATGATGTTGACTCCACCGCCCTGCATCTTTTGATTGAGATGATTGAGAGCTGCGAAGATATCGGCCATGTACGCTAAAATGAGAATGAACTCAGAATTTTTGAAGCAATCTGCATGACAATGTTGGTGCTCTTGCAAAAACAGGGCTAATTCCACACGCACGGCAAAAACACGATTCAACACCTGTCCCCGGGATAACCACCTAACGTTAGAATGGTACAGAAGTACCTCGAATTCAGAGCCCATTTCTTTACACAGCTCACTGAAGATGCGATGCCGCAGAGCACTAGTTCGCACATAGTTCACGCATTCCACTACAATTTTTAATACTTCTGCCAGTTTTGGAGGCAAGGTTTTTGTTGCCAACGCATGCCTGTGCAGAATACAATGCGTAACAATGATGTGTGGTGCATCGGCTTTCACTAGCGCACCAAAACCAGACTTTCTTCCCAGCATGACTGGAGCTCCGTCCGAACAAACTGCAGAAACCATATCCCACGAAAGATTGTTGTCTTTGAAGAAGTCATCCACAAGTTTCTTCACATCGGCTGCCTTAGTTGTTGTTGTAAGAGGCTTACAAAATAAAAATTCTTCCTTTATCACGTCGTCTTTCACATAGCGCACGAATACAGCAAGCTGGCTTAGATTGGAAACGTCTGTGGTCTCGTCGAGTTGAAGGCTGAATTTTGCCGGGCTTGAAATCAGATCTGCAACTACTTGAGCCAAGATGTCTTTGCTCATGTCCTCTATTCTGTCGCTGATGGTGTCATTTGAAAGAGGAATTTGGGATAACTTAACTTCGGCCTCTTTTCCCAGCATGATATTCGCCATCTTCAACACAGCTGGTTTTATGAGTGTTTCACCAATGGTGTGTGGTTTGCCCTGCTTTGCGATCAGGTAAGCAACTTCGTACGATGCTGTGAGGATCGGTTTGTTGATGGGTACAAAGCCGAGAACAGGCAGAGTAGCCTTTTCATCGAATCTGGCTCTCTTCACCTTGAATTCAGCGAACGTTGTGTTCTTGTATTTTCCATCTCCATGCAGCTTAAGGAAGTGTTCTCTTAGTTTTGCCGGTGCTAGACTAGAATTGCTCAACTTGGCATTGCAAATCATGCAGTTAGGACACTGACTCCCATCACGTTCGGTTATACATGTAAATCCATATTGTACATATTCGTCCGACCACTTTCTTTATTTGCTCGACATAGTAAGTATGAAGGAATTAAAATATTAAGAAAGAAATCACAAGACGTACCATCACCATAGTCACAAACTGAGCGCGCCAAATTCCCTGCAGCACAGATAGGCCAAGCGATGTAGCGTGTTCACCTGCAGCCAATGATGGCCAAGCGGAGCGTGTCATCACGAATCATATGAATCGGATGTTTGTCTTGACCTCCGCCGAACCCCTGAGACTGACTCACCGAAACCCTGGGGTTCGATCGAACCCAGGTTAAGAACCACTGATCTATATCCACAGTAAAACGAGTCCTATATCGACATAGCCTGAAAGGCTGCTCAGCAAGGAAAAAGCCACTGCTCCAAAACCGGCATAAAAAAGCCAGACTACGGTTTGCAACTGCACATGGGGACAAAGATCATACTTTTTGGAGAAATGTCCTCTGGTCTGATGAAACAAAAATAGAACCGTTTGGCCATAATGACCATCGTTATGTTTGGAGGAAAAAGGAGGAGGCAAGCTGAAGAACACCATCCCAACCGTGAGCACGGGGGTGGCATGTGTTAAAGCTTGGTCGCAAATGGGTCTTCCAAATGTACAACGACCCCAAGCATACTTCCAAAGTTGTGGCAAATTGGCTTAAGGACAACAAAGTCAAGGTATTGGAGTGGCCATCACAAAGCCCTGACCTCAATCCTATCGAAAATGTGTGGGCAGAACTGAAAAAAAACGTGTGCGAGCAAGGAGGCCTACAAACCTGACTCAGTTACACCAGCTCTGTCAGGAGGAATGGGCCAAAATTCACCCAACTTATTGTGGGAAGCTTGTGGAAGGCTACCAAAAAACATTTGACCCAAGTTCAACGATTTAAAAGGCAATGCTGCCAAATACTAATTGAGTGTATGAAAACTTCTGACCCACTGGGATTGTGATGAAAGAAATGCAAGCTGAAATAAATCTATTATTCTGACATTTCACATTCTTAAAATAAAAAAAGTGGTGATCCTAACTGACCTAGGACATACATTTATACTGAGTTTAAATGTATTTGGTTACGGTGTACGTAAACTTCCGACTTCAACTGTATAAGACGCAGCAAGATTTCACCTTTCCCTTTCTCCGTGAAAAACACATAACCCTGGTTAACAAGACCCATATATCAGTCCACTTCAGACTACTGTGTATTGGGGAAAACATGACCTACTTAGATAACCTCAGGTGAGCTATGGTGAGTTGGTCATCTTGTGTGGAGGGGAAGCATTTTAGTCATAACAATAGACCAACACAGTGTGCCTAAACTAATAACAAATTGTATTTATCTTGACTGCCATATTTATATTGAATACATCATTTAAACATTGTGGTTGGAAAACGTATGTGAACCCCTAAGCTAATGACTTTTCCAAAAGCTAAATTGATGTCGAGTCAGCTAACCTGGAGTCCAATCAATGAGACATGATTGGAGATGTTGGTTCAAACTGCTTTGCCCTATATCTTTTTTTTTTTTTTTTTTTTAAATTGGAGTTTGCTATTCACAAAAAGCATTGCCTGATGTGAACCATGCCTTGAACAAAAGAGATCGCAGAAGACCTAAGATTAAGAATTGTTGACTTGCATAATGCTGGAAAGGGTTACAAAAGGATCTATAAAAGCCGTGATGTTCATCAGTCCACGGAAAGACAAATTGTCTATAAATGGAGAAAGTTCAGCACTGTTGCTACTCTCCCTAGGAGTGGCCGTCCTGCAATGATGACTGCAAGAGGACAGCACAGAACTCTCAATGAGGTTAAGAAGAATCCTAGAGTGTCAGGTAAAGACACAGAAATATCTGGAACATCCTAACATCACTGCTGACGAGTCTATGTTACATTAAACACTAAACAAGAATGGTGTTCATGGGAGGACACAACGGAAGAAGGCACTGCTGTCCAAAAAAAACAAACATTGCTGCAAGTCTGAAGTTCACAAAAGAGCACCAGGATGTTACACAGCGCTTCTGGCAAAATATTCTGTGGACAGATGAAACTACGGTTGAGTTGTTTGGAAGGAATACACAACACCATGTGTGGAGAAAAATAAATGCACAGCACACAAACATCAAAACCTTGTCCCAACTGTAAAGTATGGTGGAGGGAGCATCATTTTTGGGGCTTTTTAAAATTCATTTTGCAGGAGAATGTAAGGCTATTTGTCTGCCAATTGAAGCTCAACAGAAGATGGGTGATGCAACAGGACAACCCAAAACACAGCAGTAAAATCAACAACAGAATGGCTTCAGCAGAAGAAAATAAGCATTCTGGAGTGGCCCAGTCAGAGTCCTGACCTCAACCCGATTTAGCGGTTCACACCAGACATCCTAAGAATATTGCTGAACTGAAACAGTTTTGTAAAGACGAATGGTCCAAAATTCCTCCTGACCGTTGTGCAGGTCTGATCCGCAACTACAGAAAACATTGGGTTGAGTTCAATGGTGCCAAAAGGAGGGTCAACCAGTTATTAAATGCAAGTCACATACTTTTTCCACCCTACACTGAACGTTTACATGGTGCGTTCAATAAAGACATGAAAACGTTGAATTGTTTGTTTTATTAGTTTAAGCAGACTGTCTATTGTTGTGGCTTAGATTAAGATCAGATCAAATTTTATGACCAATTTATGCAGAAATTCAGGTAATTCTAAAGGGTTCACATACTTTTTAGTGCCACTGTCAGTCCAACGGGTAGCTATGCAACACCAAGGAACAGTCAGAAGGTTTAGGTTTTTCCTCCATATATCTGAATAAACAGACACTGGGAAGGTCATTGAGGACAGAAGAGCAGCTTCAGGCACAGCCATATTTGGGTACCCAAATACAACAAACATAAGTACGGCGCAAACATGGACGATGGGTACACACCACACACAGCAGATTCCTGCCTCCTGATTCTTTCACCTGACTCAGACACCGTGTGAAGGCCGGGATAATTAATCCCATCAATTGCTGCCAATGCTGTTGCTGAGATGAGAGTAATGATGGCAAAACATGTTTAACCTTTATTTTACTAGGCAAGTCAGCTAAGAACACATTCTTATTTACAATGACTGGTTAGGAACAGTGGGTTAAGTGCCTTAGTCAGGGTAAGAACGACAGATTTTTACCTTGACAGCTCAGGGAATCGATCTAGCAACCTTTCAGTTACTGGCCCAACGCTCTAATCACTAGGGTACCTGCCGTCCCAACATCACCTTAAGTATCACCACTGTAATGATTGTGGGAGCACTATGATGACACCCTCCATCTAGACAGATAAGTATGTAGCTGTAACACGGCTTGGGCTGAGCAGGAACCCCCAGCAGCGGTGACGATCAACCAGAAAAACCGGTTCTCTCTGCCTGGTTTACTGAAGGAGTGGTAGTCTAGAGGATCTTTTGTTATCACACAGCTTAGCTAAACGATTCAATAAACTAAAAAAAAGATAAATACGAATCTTCTCTCTTCTAAATAGAATTATTTGCTGTATGCATAGTACATTGAATGGTGCCCTCATTGATCAACCATGGTGTCAATCAATGACAAAAAAGAAGTAGAAAACAGGCTCACGTGTAACGTAGAAAACAGGCTCACGTGTAACGGAGGAAATTACTCATCCATCGCTCCTTACATCTGTTAAATAAAAAAGCCACAAATCTACAGCCTGTTCTAGGAACTAACAGCAAGTGCGAGCAAGTCGAGACGCCAACATGCCAGCTCACATGCAGATTTATAGGAGAACTGGGAAGAGGAAAAGTGGGGGGGAGCACATTAACGCCACTAATTCAAGACCCACTCACTGCACTTACCACACTTGATTAGTATAGCAGATAAATACCTCCCACACAGCCAGAGCCAGCAGTAGTGTACAGTGTGGGTGGTACCTGCAGGGAAAGCTGCCATCTGCTCTACAAATCCAGGCCCCAAACTACACACACAGGTAGATCTGACCACAGGGCCTGGGGGCTAACACTGCTGCCTGCCACTGAGCCAAAGTTCTCCATCACTGAGAATTATAACAGAAGCATTAAATCAGATTTATCCATATCCAACATGTCACAGTACAAAATATATTTCAACAGTCAAGCTGAATTATCGAATCTCAAAATCTGGTACACCACCTCTATTGAACGGAAGTGTAAACAAGGCCTTATGGAGATAATTGACAAGGCACACACAGCTACATTGTCCCTCCAGTCCAGGGTGGAGCTGGAGGTTTCTCACTCTGTATTCCTCAGCCAGGAAGTCTCTCCCACATGTTACCGACTGAGGGAGGAAATACAACAACCAAGTCCATATGGGGAAAAGAACGAGAGGGGCAGTTCCGAAAATCATTACCTCACTTTTATTTGGTATTGGCCTAGTGTTGCTCCCTCCTTCAGTAAAAGGACACCCTCAGAAACAAAGCGTCTGACTGATGGTCTGTTAACGCAAAAGCAGCACACAGGGTTTGATACTGCAACAAAAAGTCGCATTTGCAACCGCTTGACTTGGCAGTGCGGCACACATTTGTAATTGGTCGCAATTGGTTTCCATTATTTTATCATGATTTATTCAAAACAGCAACTGACCAAAAATCAACCAACTTTCTGAATAGGCAACAACGGCATGGGAATGCCCGGTCGGTGTCTGTCAGGCCTCATCCCCACCAATGGCCCGTTTGTAATAATGTTTTTTTTTTTAAAATGGATTACTGAAGTTATTCGTTATGTTAATTATTTATCACACGTGCGCTGCACACATTTAACCTATAAATAATCTGTCAGGAAGAGAGCATGCTCAGCTTTCAAGCAGCTGGTTCTTGCGTGGAGCGAAAACCGACAGCAGAAGGGGTAGGAGGAGAAGTACTAATTTATGATATCTACCAGTAAATGCTAAGGCAGGAATCGCTATGCAAACTATGTATTTAAGTCTTGGAAAATCAGATACTTCCTATAGACAATTGTGCCCTTAAAGTCAAGAGCGACATCATTAATATATACAGAGAAGCGAGTCGGCACGAGAATTGAACCCTGTGGCACCCCCATAGAGACTGCCAGAGGTCTGGACAACAGGCACTACGATTTGACACACTGAACTCTGAGAAGTAGTTGGTGAACCAGGCGAGGCAGTCATTTGAGAAACAAAGGCTGTCAAGTCTGCCAATAAGAATGCGATGTTTGACAAAGTCGAAAGCCTTGGCCAGGTCGATGAAGACAGCTGCACAGTACTGTCTTTTATCGATGGCAGTTATGATATCGTTTAGGACCTTGAGCGTAGCTGAGGTGCACCCATGTACAGATCGGAAACCAGATTGCGTAATGGAGAAGGTACGGTGGGATTCAAAATGGTCAGTGATCTGTTTGTTAACTTGGCTTTCGAAGACTTTAGAAAGGCAGGACAGGATGGATATAGGTCTGTAACAGTTTGGGTCTAGAGTGTCACCCCCTTTGAAGAAGGGGATGACCGCAACAGCTTTCCAGTCTTTATGGATCTCAGACTATACGAAAGAGGTTGAACAGGCTAGTAATAGGGGTTGCAACAATTGCAGCGGATAATTTTCTAAAGAGAGGGTCCATATTTTGCAGCTCTTTCAGACCATCAGCTATCTGGATTTGGGTGAAGGAGAAGCGGGGGGGGCTTGGGCAGGTTGCTGCGGGGGCTGCAGAGCTGTTGGCCGGGGTAGGGGTAGCCAGGAGGAGAGCATGGCAGGCTGTAGAAAAGTGCTTTTGAAATTCTTAATTATCGTAGTTTTAAAATCGGTGGTGACAGTGTTTCCTAGCCTCAGTGCAGTGGGCAGCTGGGAGGAGGTGATCTAATACTCAATGGACTTACTTGAATTTG
The DNA here is from genome assembly GCF_034236695.1 of Oncorhynchus nerka. NCBI lineage: Eukaryota > Metazoa > Chordata > Actinopteri > Salmoniformes > Salmonidae > Oncorhynchus > Oncorhynchus nerka. Next base: position 32,274,922 of record NC_088415.1, read on the forward strand.
TGCTACATGATGCACATTTGTTTGATAAAGCTAGCCTTTGCTTTCCTGACTGTGTATACTGGTTCCTGACTTCCCTGAAAAGTTGCATATGGCGGGGGCTAGTCGATGCTAATGCAGTACGCCACAGGATGTTTTTGTGCTGGTCAAGGGCAGTCAAGTCAGGAGTGAAACAGGGGTTGAATCTGTTCTTAGTTCTACATTTTTTTGAATGGGGCATGCTTATTTAAGATGGGGAGGAAAGCACTTTTAAAGAGCCAGGTCGATTAGAAAGGACTGCTCGCTGAAGTATTTTTGTGAACGCAAGGTTTTCTGCGGGAGACACCATGTGACCACATGCCATATATGAAAACGTAAGCTCATTCGTAGCTCATTCACAGCCATATAAGGAGTCATTGGCATGAGGTGGTGTCAAAAAATGCGGCACCTCCTGGTTGGATTTTTTTCTGGGTTTCGCCTGTAACATCAATTCTGCGGCACTCACAGACAATATCTTTGCAGTTTTGGAAACGTCAGAGTGTCTTCTTTCCAAAGCTGTCAATTATATGCATAGTCAAGCATCTTTTCGTGACAAAATATCTTGTTTAAAACGGGAAAGTTTTTCATCCAAAAATTCAAATTGCGCCCCCTAAATCCAACTGGTTAAACAAACCTCATCAGGAGGAATCTAAAACGGGGATATGTGGAGAAATCACTTTGCAAACCTCTACAGCAATATAACAAAGAGCCCAGAACAAAAAGATTTCAAGAAAAATTACAAATCCCTGAATCAGCAGTCAAAGACTATCAAGATCCTGTGGATACCCCAATTACAAAATAATTATTGGAAAGACAATGCACACTCAACCCAAAAAGGCCTGTGGTGCTGATGGTATTTCAAATTAAAATATGAAATATACAGACCACAAATTAAAATTGGATATACTCAAACTCTTCAACATTATCCTCACTGCAGGTATTTTCCGATATTTGGAACCAAGGATCAATCACACCAATCTATAGAAATGGAGAGAAATTTGACCCAAATAATTAGAGGAATTTGCATTAACAGCAACTTGGGGAAAATTCTCTGCAGTATTATAAATAGCAGACTACATCATTTCCTTAACGAACAACATCCTGAGCAGAAGCCAGATTGGAATTCAAAACATTATCGTACAACAGACCACTTTTACACCGTCCACACTAATTGACAAACAAGTAAACCAAAACAAAGTCAAAATCTACTTGTGTTTTGTAGATTTCAAGAAAGCATTTGATTCAATTTGGCAGAAAGGTATTTTTTTAATAAACTAATAGAAAGTGGTATTGGAGGGAAAACATGTTATTAAATCCTTGTACACTAAAAACAAATGTGCGGTTAAAATTGGCAACAAGCAAACAGACTTCTCTCAAGGACGTGGGGTGAAACATGGCTGCCCAATAAGTCCAACACTATTTAATAACTACATTAATGAATTGGCAAAAACATCAGAAGAATCTTCAGCACCTGGTCTCACCCTACTCAACACTGAAATCAAGTGTCTGCTGTATTCAGATGACCTGGTGCTACCGTCTCCCACTAAGGAGGAGTTGCAGCAGCACCTAGATCATCTGCAGAGGTTCCGTCAGACCTGGGTTCTGACCGTTAATCTAAAAATAAATAAATTATAATCCAAAAAAGGTCAGGAAATCAGGATGACAAATATAAATTCTAATAGAACACACCAAAAACTAAACGTTTCTAGGACTAAATTAGAGGTCAACCGCTTAATCGGAATGGCCGATTAATTAGGGCCGATTTCAAGTTTTCATAACAATCAGTAATCAGCATTTTTTGACACCGATCACGGCCAATTACATTGCACTCCACGAGGAGACTGCGACGCAGGCCGACTACATGTTATGCGAGTGCAGCAAGGAGCCAAGGTAAGGTGCTAGCTAGCATTAAACATCTCTTAGAAAAAACTATCAATCTTAACATAATCACTAGTTAACTACACATGGTTGATGATATTACTAGTTTATCTAGCTTATCCTGCGTTGCATATAATCAATGCGGTACCTGTTCAATTATCATTGAATCACAGCCTACTACGCCAAACAGGTGATTTAACAAACGCATTCGAAAAAAAAGCACTGTCGTTACACCAATTTGTACCCAACCATAAACATCAAAGCCTCTCTTAACTTCTTCGATATAGGGGGCACTCTTAATTTTTGGATAAAAAAACGTTCCCGTTTTAAACAAGATATTTTGTCACGAAAAGATGCTCGACTATGCATAGAATTGACAGCTTTGGAAAGAAAACACTGACTTCTCCAAAACGGCAAAGATATCTGTGAGTGCCACAGAACTGATGCTACAGGCGAAACCAAGATGAAATTTCAAACAGGAAATGCCCCAGATTTTGAAGGCGCTGTGTTCCAATGTCTCCTTATATGGCTGTGAAAGCGCAAGGAATGAGCCTACACTTTCTGTCGTTTCCCCAAGGTGTCTGCAGCATTGTGACATATTTGTAGGCATATCATTGGAAGATTGACCATAAGAGACTACATTTACCAGGTGCTCGCTTGGTGTCCTCCGTTGCAATTATTGCGTAATCTCCAGCTGCGTGTATTTTTCCATTTGCTTCCGAGAAGAAACCCAACTGCCACGAATGACTTATCATCGAATAGATATGTGAAAAACACCTTGAGGATTGATTCTAAACAACGTTTGCCATGTTTCTGTCGATATTATGGAGTTAATTTGGAAAAAGGTTCGGCGTTGTAATGACTGAATTTTCGGGGGGGGTTTTCTTAGCCAAACGTGATGAACAAAACGGAGCGATTTCTCCTACACAAATAATCTTTTTGGAAAAACTGAACATTTGCTATCTAACTGAGAGTCTTGAAAACATCCGAAGTTCTTCAAAAGGTAAATGATTTTATTTAAATGCTTTTCTTGTTTTTGTGAAAATGTTGCCTGCTGAATGCTAGGCTTAATGCTATGCTAGCTATCAATACTCTTACACAAATGCTTGTGTAGCTATGGTTGAAAAGCATATTTTGAAAATCTGAGATTAAAGTGTTGTTAACAAAAGGCTAATAAGCTTGTGAGCCAATATATTTATTTCATTTCATTTGGGATTTTCATGAATAGTTAAAGTTGCGTTATGGTAATGAGCTTGAGGCTATGATTACGCTCCCGGATACGGGATTGCTCGACGCAAGAAGTTAAAATCAATACACAAGTATATATTTTTTTAAACCTGCATATTTAGTTAATATTGCCTGCTAACATTCCTTTCTTTTAACTAGGGAAATTGTGTCACTTCTCTTGCATTCTGTGCAACAGAGTCGGGGTATATGCAGCAGTTTGGGCCGCCTGGCTCGTTGCGAACTGTGTGAAGACCATTTCTTCCTAACAAGACAGCCAACTTCAACAAACGGGGGATGATTAAACAAAAGCGCATTTGCGAAAAACCTAACCATAAACATCAATGCCTTTCTTAAAATCAATACACAGAAGTAGATTTTTTTAGACCCGCATATTTAGTTAAGAAATTCATGTTCGCAGGCAATATTAAACTAGGGAAAGTGTGTCACTTCTCTTGCGTCCATTGCACGCAGAGTCAGGGTATATGCAACAGTTTGGGCTGCCAACCTCGTTGCGAACTAACATACCAGAGTTTAACATAATTATGACATGACATTGAAGGTTGTGCAATGTAACAGCAATATTTAGTCTTATGGATGTCACCCGTTAGATAAAATACGGAACGGTTCTGTATTTCACTGAAAGAATAAACGTCTTGTTTTCAAGATGATAGTTTCCGGAATTGACCATATTAATGACATATGGCTCGTATTTGTGTGTGTTATTATGTTATAATTAAGTCTGATTTGATAGAGCAGTCTGACTGAGTGGTGGTAGGCAGCAGCAGGCTCATAAGCATCCAGTCAAACAGCACTTTATTGCGTTTGCCAGCAGCTCTTTGCTGTGTTTCAAGCATTGTGCTGTTTATGACTTCAAGCCTATCAACTCCCGAGATTTGGCTGGCAATACTAAAGTACTTATTAGAACACCCAATAGGCAAAGGTTAATGAAATACAAATGGTATAGAGAAATAGTCCTATAATAACTACAACCTAAAACTTCTTACCTGGGAATATTGAAGACACATGTTAAAAGGAACCACCAGCTTTCATATGTTCTCATGTTCTGAGCAAGGAACTTAAACGTTAGCTTTCTAACATGGCACATATTGCACTTTTACTTTCTTCTCCAACACTTTGTTTTTGCATTATTTAAACCAAATTGAACATGTTCATACCATGTCATGCATCTTCTCAGTCATGTTGAGACTGGTCTACTACTTGCTTTGATGCATTGTTATTCTCATCAATATAGTTGTTGTAGTTGCGGTTAATGGTAATCCTACTACTATTATTGCTGTTGGTCCCACCATTTATTTAGTATATATACTTTGACAATGTAAGTAATGAACTTGCAATAAATAAATAAATACAAATATAAATAAGAGTGAGAATGTTTTCACAAGCTACCTCATATTGCACACCTCCATTTGAGACAAACGACAAAATGAAAAACAGAACCATTCAAAAAAGGAGGGAGGAGAGGAGACCGGAGAGGAAGGAAACACCAAACGTGCTCGGTCCTGTCCCATTGGCTTACCCCTGTGTTCTGTAGGCTCCAAAGGAGTCTGCAGCTCTTCTGTGCAGCAGTGGCAGTGGGGAGGGGGCTAGGGTGCGCATGACAGCAGATGAATAGGACACAAACAGGAAGGGGAGGGGGCTACAATGGGGGGCTTGTGGTCTCTCAACCAATCCCATCCATTGGGCTCGGTTTACACCCAGTCCCTCCCTGATCCACGAGCTGCAGCAGTAGCTGAGGAGAGAGAAGGGAGAGAGAGGAAGCGGAGGGAGGGGCAGTGGATAGCCCCCAAGCACTGGGCCTCAGAGAGATGACAACCGGTCAGAGTAAGCTAAACCAAGAGGCCTTTTCAAAAGCACTGCGCAGGGGAAACACCTGCATTGCAGACCACAAAGACACACTTTACACATCAGCACTGCCCATTACGGCTTAATGAGCAGTAGTAGCACTACCAGAAATTGTTGTTGTTGCAGTAAAAATATTAAAAAGGGTAGGTAGCATAAATGTAACCTCATCCATTACTACACACATCAAAAGTCCCCCTTGCAAAGTTACACCAAATATTCGAGCCACTACATAAAACCTCAGAATTCAAAAGAAAGCCTAAGTCACGTTAGAAAATGTGTTTTTTACGGGTGCGATGTAACATGGAGGGCCCGACAAGCCAGCCTATTCCCTATATTATAAACTGAAATAACTTCAAATGTATACCTTCAAATTAAACCAAATCCCTCCCATTTCCAACTTACAAGCAAATACTTCAAATGTATTATAACAAATCAACATGCAAGGTGGCCATCTACCCTTCTAACGTTAGCACTACCAGCCTGCTAACATTACGTTAGCACTGCAGGAGTCAGCCAGTTGCAATCAATACCTAGCTAGAGCTGCATTAAAGTAAACCAATGTTTTGGAAATACGTAACGCCATCTAACCAGTTACCAAAGAATGTTCGCTATATGCAGTGATCTTACCAAGCCAGCGAGCTAGGCAGCTAACGTTAGCTATTGAGCAAACTAGCTTTTAGCCTGGTCAACCAACAACATAACTGCAGATCAAAAGCAAAGACTTACAGATTGAAGGCTGGGGCACATCTGATGGTAAAAGAGAGCAGGCTGAGTTATCTACAAAAATGAGGGGAAGGAAGGAGCGTTACCGGGCCGAGGGCGAGTGAGTGAAATCGAATAAACTCAGCAAAAAAAGACCTTGTCAGACCTTTCCAGGACCTCGTCTTTCAAAGATATTTGGATTTTTCCGAATTAACATCACAGATCTTCATTGTAAAGGGTTTAAACACTTTCCCATGCTTGCTCAATGAACCATAAATAATTAATGAACATGCACCTGTGGAACCGTCGTTAAGACACTAACAGCTTACAGACGGTAGGCAATTAAGGCCACAGTTATGAAAACTTAGGACACCAAGAGGCCTTTCTACTGACTCTGGAAAAACACGAAAAGAAAGATGCCCAGGGTCCCTGGTCATCTGCGTGAACATGCCTTAGACATGCTGCATGGAGGCATGAGGACTGCAGATGTGGCTAGGGAAATAAATTGCAAAGTCCGTACTGTGAGACGCTTAAGACAGCGCTACAGGGAGACAGGACGGACAGCTGATCGTCCTCACAGTGGCAGACCACGTGTAACACCTGCACAGGATTGGTATATCCGAACATCACACCTGCGGGATAGGTACAGGATGGCAACAACTGCCCGAGTTACACCAGGAACACATAATCCCTCCATCAGTGCTCAGACTGTCCACAATAGGCTGAGAGAGGCTGGACTGAGGGCTTGTAGGCAGGTCCTCACAGGCAACAACGTCACCTATGGGCACAAACCCACCGTCGCTGGGCCAGACAGGACTGGCAAAAAGTGCTCTTCACTGACGAGTCGTGGTTTTGTCTCACCAGGGGTGATGGAAGGAATGCGTGTTACACCGAGGCCTGTACTCTGGAGCGGGATCGATTTGGAGGTGGAGGGTCCGTCATGGTCTGGGGCGGTATGTCACAGCATCACTGGACTGAGCTTGTTGTCATTGCAGGCAATCTCAACGCTGTGCGTTACAGGGAAGACATCATCCTCCCTCATGTGATACCCTTCCTGCAAGCTCATCCTGACATGACCCTCCAGCATGACAATGCCACCAGCCATACTACTCGTTCTGTGCGTGATTTCCTGCAAGACAGGAATGTCGGTGTTTGGCCAGTTTAGAGCTTGGATCTCAAACCCATTGAGCATGTCTGGGACCTGTTGGATCGGAAGGTGAGGGCTAGGGCCATTCCCCCCAGAAATGTCCGGGAACTTGCAGGTGCCTTGGTGGAAGAGTGGGGTAACATCTTACAGCAAGAACTGGCAAATCTGGTGCAGTCCATGAGGAGGAGATGCACTGCAGTACTTAATGCAGCTGGCGGCCACACCAGATACTGACAGTTACTTTTGAGCCCCCCCTTTGTTCAGGGACACATTCAATTTCTGTTAGTCCCATGTCTGTGGAACTCGTTCAGTTTAGGATGTTTCAGTTGTTGAATCTTATGTTCATACAAATATTTACACGTTAAGTTTGCTGAAAATAAATGCAGTTGACAGTGAGAGGACATTCCTTTGCTGAGTTTAGGTATATAGTGAGAGAAGAAGAAAAAGATCCAAGATGTCAAGTCAACTATCACTAAGCCAAGCTGGACAAAGTGAAGGCTCAATTGTTCTGTGGAGTACTTAAACTTTTTTTGTCAGCATTGAATGCTAGCACATGATTAACCAGCCATGTGGCTTCTGTCAATGTGCTTGGAGACAGACAGTGTCAAGGTGTCCAGATCCACCACAGCAAGCCACGTGGCCTGCCTGTTACAAACACGGCAACTCCTTACAAAGCCCCTTAGGCCTAAATCACAAAGCTATAACTTCCACGCTTTTTCTTAAATGCCTGAATTATACCTACACTTATGTTGTTCCATTGCAATTACACTCTTGTGGAAACCATTAGCATCTTTAAAGAAATGGTACCACTAAGGCTGCAAGGCTACTGGGGTGTAGTGATTGAACAACAGTGAAATACTTATACCTAAACTCCATCTTCAAGAAAAATAGCAAAAGATAGTGAGGCAAAGGGTAATAATGTAGAACTAATAATGGCATGGGTCTCTACTCATCGTTTTTTTAAAAACGTTTTTCATCTTGTCAAATTATCTCCCGTGTCACTCGCTGCGAGTCAGGGACACGCCAGTACAGCATGCCATTTGTTTCCCCAATGTGTGGTAGAGGGAACACAACGAATGATACACCTTCAGTTCTGTTTTCAAAGCATGTACATGGGAATATTTCTCAAGCCTTGACCATCTAGGAGCGGTCAAGAGAAAGCTAATCTGTACAACACGAACCAGGGAACTGCTGTAGCTCAGCTATAGCCAAGATAGCTGAACATGGAGATGTTTACAGTGTTTGAAACATTTTTGCTTGACAGTTTGTACTACACTTTGAACTTAAGCTTACTATGTTTTTTTTATAGCTCCTAGGAAATAACTCCGATGAGCTAGGAACACTTGACTGAATGGGGTTCTATTATGGCCACTCAAAGGGGAACACTAATCAAATCATAAGCCACACAACAGCGTACAACTGAATTTGACCGGTGGGTGGATTTATTTGTCCCCAAGTTTTGGGCATAAGACTAAACACCAGGAAATCAGTTCCACGTGATTTGAGTTATGGAAATCTGTTCCCACGCATAAGAGACTGATTGTATACAAAATGTAAGCAAGGTTTGAAATTATTAAGTTTTAGTCAAATATTATATCTGTTTGGGCTTCTTGCGGACAATTTTGCAGTCTACAAATGATTTACAATTATGTTCCGGCCCCACGACCATCAACTCAAGAGAAAAAACATCCCACTTGGTTCAATTTGAGATGTGCTCCAAGTCCTGCCTCTCCCATCAACTCATCGTTTTTCAAGAGCATACAAACCAAAGTGGGTACTTGAAAGATGAATGAGGAAAGATTATCTATGATTTAAAAGGGGAATCCTTGTTATCTGTGGATTAAATTATAGAAGTGTCATATGAACATTTTTATGAACCTACGCCACCATTTTCAGTCATGTCCCCCCGTCCTTAACTTTTTACAAATAAGCCTATAGAACACATCGTTGTTGTTACAATCTCCATATCAGTGTTATAAGCTGTCATTTCTCCCCCGACAAGTTGGCTGCCACCGGACAGAACGACCGATAAATCGGACGAGCCGATATTTACACAATATATTGTCCCTCTCCAAAACAAATCCAAGTGAATAGTAGCCAAATATTGTATATATCTAGCTAGTATGTTCAGAAACACTGTAGTAGCAGCAGAAAGTGATCTGACCAAAACATGCCAGGAGATATGTGAAAGTGAGCGGTTCACCTCGCTCTATCCAGTCATAGCAGTAGGATTACAATCCGCCCACGTCTTGATAGATCGCTAAACTAGCCAACTAAGTTGTCATGAGCCGTGGCTCTTAGCCAAGGTAACATACACAGTATTGAATAATGCATTTACCTATATTGTGTGTGGAGCAAACGGTTTCTGCTGCACTCATTTTTGAGTGCTAAATGCGCCTAAATATGCTGCACCATTTAAAAAAAAAATAATACCATTGTCTTAGCATCTGCATGGTTAAGCACATCACCGCTCCAACAATGAGTGCATAAGGGAGAGTGGGGCTAAATGTAACACCGGTCAAAACGCCATCTACCTCAAAAACATTTGTTTTGGAGTGACGAAACATTTTTAGTTGAGAAAGAGTAATGGCAACCAGGGAAAGTGTTTTTTGGGGGGGGGGAAGCAAGTGGCGTCTTAGGCCTACATTATATTCACTGTGTTTATTGGGACTAAAATAATCAATAGCATAATAACTAGTTAAAAGATCACATTTGGAATCTGGCTAATGATTAGCCCTATGAGGTAAATGCAGATAGGGAACCCCATTATTTCAACAAATAATTTTTCTAATGTGTTATTGGGCTCATACTTCATACTTGTGTCATTGTCACCATACTTTTATTTTGGAGTAGAATGTCCTTTTAAAAAGTCACTAGAGCCGAGCTTCTCAGTCCTTCTACACAAAAATTAAATTATAGGAGACCCCCCCCCCTTCAACCTCCTCCTGACCCCCCCCCCACTCACATTTTTCCAGAGGAAACAGTGGTGTGGAAGGTCATATTGAATCTTCGCCCTTTTTATTTACCCAATTTAACAAATTAGCATTAAATAAATAAGCTTAACTGATGAGCAGAATTTGGTTCTAGTGTCATAAGTTGACTTTTGGATATACTATTACAAATCATTGCTGTTATTGCAGTAGTTAACGTTGTAGGAATATTGACAACATCTCGACTACATAACTAATGAATGCACACATCTGTCTATGGGAAGACTTAGCCTGCACTGATTCTAACTGGAGATTCTGATTGGAGTCAACACCAGTATGCATTAATAATCATTTCAAAATGTCCAGTATTTCTGTGTTCATAATTCAGAACATATTGATTCTTTAGACATTCAGACTAGTGGAAAAAAAGAGCCACTCTAACCCTAACAGTGGGGAACAACAGGCCTTCAATGTCTTCAGAGAAGGGCTAAGGATTTATACATTTAAAAAATATATATATTATCTTTAACGATGTTCTGACTTAATCCTTTACTTTCCAACAAAAACTGAAGATTGGATCTTTTTTTCTCTTCAGTCAGGATTTTTCTTTGCCGTCTCTGGGGAGATACAATCTAGCTAGCTAAGTCAGCCATTGGCTAGAACATCAGAAGCTAGATAAAAAGGCATCTGCCATTCAACTTTATTAGGGCAACATTTTGGAGTGACAGTGGAATCAACCAATCATGTTGACTTAATGAATAGGACCGTTTTTACAAAAACGTATGGAAACCTAGGATAGGATAAAGTAATCCTTCTCACCCCCCCTTAAAAGATTTAGATGCACTATTGTAAAGTGGCTGTTCCACTGGATGTCATAAGGTGAATGCACCAATTTGTAAGTCGCTCTGGATAAGAGCGTCTGCTAAATGACTTAAATGTAAATGTAAATGAAACGTCTGCCTTCTTGAAGGCCAACAGGTGATTGCGCAATAGCGAGCAGTTGTTTTCCCGCGGTCTTGCTAGCTAGCGTTTGTTGTCGGCTAGTTTGCAGCGGCTGCAGCAGGTATTATCTAAGAGAATGCGGTTGCTAATTTGTTAACTTCTACCTTTTCAAGAATAACTTTCGATCACTTTGAACTGGACTGTGTTTACAGGCAGTTGTAACAGTGCGACTTTAGATCATTAGTGCGACTTTAGATCATTAGAACGCATTCGCCAAAAGCCACAAAATACACTTGAATGGATGTCTGCAAATATGTCACCACAGGAGTCCTCTTATATTTGAGAACTTTGCAGTCCTATTAATAAAACAACCATGAAAAAGGTAGGCTCTCTCTCCCACGTTTATGCATATCAACAAGATTAACTAATGTTAGAGCAAGATGAGCTAAATTCTCATTAAGGAACATTAGACAAGGCCTCCCGGGTGGCACAGTGGTCTAAGGCATTGCATCGCAGTGCTAGCTGTGCCACCAGAGATTCTGGGTTAGAGCCCAGGCTCTGTCGCAGCCGGCCGCGACTGGGAGGCCCATGGGGCGGCGCACAATTGGCCTAGGGTTTGGCCGGCAGGGAAATCCTTGTCTCATCGCACACTAGCGACTCCGGTGGCGGGTCGGACGCAGTGCACGCTGACCAGGTGTACGGTGTTTCCTCCGACACATTGGTGCAGCTGGCTTACGGGTTGGATGCGCGCTGTGTGAAAAAGCAGTGCGGCTTGGATGGGTTGTGTTTCAGAGGACGCATGGCTCTCGACCTTCGCCTCTCCCAAGTCCGTATGGGAGTTGCAGCGATTAGACAAGACAGTAACTACTAACAATTGAATACCACGAAATTGGGGAGAAAAGAGGAACATTTGACAAACCAAACTTTTTCACCTAATTTGCCGTCAAGATTGCACCAATAAACGATGGGGAATTGTAGCCTCCTCGTCCTTCTGCATGCTTGTCCCAACCAAGCAGCCAGACAAACTGGCTAGCTAGCAAGCTACTTCCAGTCACAAATGAGAGAACACCTTACTCTGGCCATTTTACTTGCTGAAGCAAAGCTTCTAGAGCGTTCTTAACTATTACTTTTTTTAAACCTAGGTTTACTGACACAGCAGGTCGTTAAATGCATCAGTTCTGTGGTTTGGCACATTCAGACCAGAGTTCTCTGAAATCGGAGTACATAGCCAGAGTGAATTTGCTAACGCAAAAGACATGCTAACTGTAACAGTCATTCAAGTTCTTGCTAACCAAATGAAACGGGCATCTCTAGCTGTAGCCACCAAAAAAACAATGAGTGGAAAAAGTCAGTCACTCACCCACTCCTCCAATGGCATGACATCCTCCTTACACCTTGCTAGCTAACGTTAGGGTCTGATCTCAGCTTGCTACATAGATATGCTAGCCTATTAGCTACGTTATGACTGCCTTGTGATCATTGCCCTTGCTAAGTTTGATTGTATTGACATTCCCAGCCTTAGTTACATTTATCAGTTTCTGTCCAGAAAATTGAGTCACTAATCAACTGACTGGCTGTCCAGGACTTGAATTAGGAATGTGCATAATTATTTAAACTACAGGTACCGTAGTCATTTTACCCCACAAAATAAAGTCCCATCCTCATGAAATAGTGTTCTGTGTTCCTGAGAAGCTTCTCTAGAAAACATGGAATACAAAATATAACACCAGAACCAGTTTCATTTTGACCCCCAACACACTAGAACAGGGGTCTCTCAAACAGGTTGATCACGAGCTACCAGTAGCTCACAGACCACCTAAGAGTAGCCCACCAAACTATTCTGAAAGTACATGCAATTTTCATGTGTTCCAACAAAACGAGTCATAAACAAATCTCTTAAGGATCAGACACCGTAATCTCCCATCTAACCAATGCAAAAATGTACCTTGTCCCACCCCTGGTTAGCCACTATTGCCTTAAAAAGCCAAACCTCACACAATATCTGGATAATCATTTCTAGCAATATTGCCCCTTTTGGTCTGTGTGTTGCAGACGTTTGTCTGACTGTGTGTAGCCAGTAGTGATTGGTCGTTCGAACTAACAACTTTTTGGTGAAAGACGGGAACCAAATCACATAGTAAAAAGACCCCTTCATTTAGCACCCTGATATGCATACTTTTACTACTGCGGTTTGAGCTCCAGACATTGATTATCTGCAGATTGTTTTTATAATTTGTCTCAAGATAGTAATTCCTCAGCGCAGGAACAATATAGTGAGAAGAGACTCATTGTCTTCATTTTTTCTTTTGCATGCCATCTAATAATGTGGTAAGGTAAAAATGTATTGCATCTCACAGAAAGAAACAGAATGCCCATTACTAGTGGCCAGTTGATTTGATAAGCTTCGTGGGCTTCTGGAAATACTTTATGACTCGTTTTCTCAATTAAATGTTAACTACAAAGGCTTAGCTGGCAGAGGTACAGTACATTCAGAAAGTATTCAGACCCCTTGACTTTTTCCACATTTTGTTACATTACAGGCCTTATCCTAAAATGTATTAATTAAAACAAATTCCTCAGCAACATACACAACACCCCTTAATGACCAAGCAAAAACCAGTTTAGATATTTTTGCACAAAAAAAATAACAAATATTACATAGGTATTCAGAACCTTTACTCAGTACTTTGTTGAAGCGCCTTTGGTAGCGATCACAGCCTTCAGTATGACGCTACAAGCTTTGCACACCTGTATTTGGAGAGTTTCTCCGTTTTTTTCAGGTCTCTCCAGAGATCTTCATTCAGGTTCAAGTCCAGGCTCTGGCTGGGCCACTCAAGGACATTTTGACTTGTGCCAAATCCACTCATGAGTTTTCTTGGCTGTGTGCTTAGGGTCGTTGTTCTGTTGGAAGGTGAACCTTCACCTGTCTGAGGTCCTGAGCAGGTTTTCATCAAGGACCTCTGTACTTTGCTCCATTCATCTGTTCCTCGATCCGTACTAGTTTCCCAAACCCTGCTCCTGAAAAAACACCCCCACAGCATGATGCTGCCACCACCATGCTTCACCGTAGGGACAGTGCCTGGTTTCTTCCAGACGTGACGCTTTGCATTCAGGCCAAGGAGTTAAATGTTGGTTTCATCAGACCAGAGAATCTTGTTTCTCCTGGTCTGCGAGTCCTTTAGGTGCCTTTTAGCAAACTCCAAGTGGGCTGTTATGTGCATTTTCCTGAGGAGTGGCTTCCATCTTGCCACTCTACCATAAAGGCCTGATTGGTGGTGTGCTGTAGTGATGGTTGTCGTTCTGAAAAAGATTCTTCATCGCCACAGTGGAACTCTAGAGCTCGGTCAGAGTGAACATTGTGTTCTTGGTCACCTCCCTAACCAAGGCCCTTCTCCCTGATTACTCAGTTTGGCTCAGCTCTAGGAAGAGTCTTGGAGGTTCCAAACTTATTCAATTTAAGAATGATGGAGGCCACTGTGTTCTTCGGGACCTTCAATGCTGCAAAAATGTTATGGTACCCTTCCCCAGATCTGTGCCTCGACACAATCCTGTCTCGGAGTTCTACGGACAATTCCTTCAACCTCATTGCTCGGTTTTTGCTCTGACATGGACTGTCAACTGTGGAACCTTATTTCGACAGGTGTGTCTTTCCAAATCATGTCCAATCAATTGAATTTACCACAGGTGGACTACAATCAAGTTGTAGAAACATCAAGGATAATCACACAATACCCCATAATGTCAAAGTGAAATTATGTTTTTTGAAATTGACAAATTAAATAAAGATGTAAAGCTGAAATGTGTTGAGTCAATAAGTATTCAAACCCTTTGTTATGGCAAGCCTAAATAAGTTCAGGAGTAGAAAGTTGCATGGACTCACTGTTTGCAATAAGTATTTAACATGATTGTTTTTAATGACTGCCTCATCTCTGTACCCTACACATGCAATTATGTGTAAGGTTCCTCAGTCGAACAGTGAATTTCAGACAGATTCAACCACAAAGCCCAGGGATGTTTTTCAATGCCTTGTAAAGAAGGGCACCTATTGGTAGATGGGTAAAAAATCAATAAAAAAGATTGAATATCCCTTTGAGCGTGGTGAAGTTATTAATTACAGTTTGGATGGTGTATCAATATGCCCCATCACTACAAAGATACAGGCATCCTTCCTAACTCAGTTACCGGAGAGGAAAGAAAACAGTTAAGGATTTCACTATGAGGCCAACGGTGACTTTAAAACAGTTAAGAGTTTAATAGCTGTGATAGGAGAAAACATTGTAGTTACTCCACAATACTAATGTAATAGACGGAGTGAAAAAAAGCAAGCCTGTACAGAATAAAACATTTCAAACATGCATCATGTTTGCAACAAGGCACTAAATACTGCAAGAAATATGGCAAAGTAATTCACTTGTTGTCCTGAGTTGTCCTGCTATGGGTATGCTTGTAATAGTTAAGGACTGCTGCGTTTTACAGGCCATACAATTAACAGAATGGAGCTTATCACAGGCTAAATCCTAGAGGAAAACCCAGTTTAGTCTGTGTTCCACCAGACACAGAGATGATTTCACCTTTCAGCAGGACAAGAACCTAAAAACACCAGGCCAAATCTACACTGGAGTTGCTTATCAAGAAGACAATGAACATTCCGGAGTGACAGAGTTTTGAAACTAATAAATGGGCAAATATTGTACAATCCAGGTCTGCAAAGCTCTTAGACTTACCCAGAAGACACAGATGTAATCTCTGCCAAAGGACATTCTACCATGCATTTACTCAGGGTGTGAATACTTACAGTATGTAAATGAGACATTTCTGTATTTAATTTTCAATAATTGTGCAAAAATGTTTTTTAAAAATAATGTTTTCACTTTGTCATTACATGAAGATAGGGGAGAAATATTTTAACCATGTTGAAGTCAGGCTATAACAAAATGTGGACTAAGTAAAGGGGTATGAATAATCTGAGTATCAGAAGTGTGTTGCGTCTCACCCGATTTGAGAAGTTTGATGTGTTCGGTGTGTCTCTTCAGAACAGGGCACCCCTCAGGGGGGTAATATCTGGCGTTTCGTGGGAGTTTGATGTTGCAGACATGAAAATATTCCTGGAGTTATTCATGTTTGTCAGATGAATCTAGAAAAAGTTAAGAGTATCTGTTCTGTTTTTTTAATATGGAGTCTCTCCCTACTCAAGTGCAGTTGGGTTATATGGGGCGGCAGAGTAGCCTAGTGGTTAGAGCGTTGGACTAGTAACCGGAACCCCCGTGCTGACAAGGTAGTTAACCCACTGTTCCTAGGCCGCCATTCAAAATAAGAATTTGTTCTTAACTGACTTGCCTAGTTAAATAAAAGGTTAAAAAAAATACTATAATAATATTTACTGGAGAGTCGGAGCACTTGTTCCAATACCAACGTAGTGTGATCATTATAACGCTTTTGGACATGTTTCAAGTTTTTGCAGAAGGGAGAAGCAGAGATGTCCAAGTTGTGGAAAAGATCATATCATGCATTTTAAAAATGATGAATGTGACATGTTGCAATTCTGGTGGGAACCATGAAGCCATGGCTTTGGAATGCCCAACAAGGGTAAAAGAGAAGAGGTGGCCAAAGTCAGGGCTGTCCAGAGCATTTCATATGCAGCGGCTGTTAAAATGGTTGAGGTTTAGAATGGTGCGCCTGAAGAGTCCAAAGACAAACCTTCACTGTTTGCCCTTCCAACAGCAGGTTCCAGATATGTTCAAGGTTAAGAAGGTGGACTTTGTGGCCTTTAAAGCTATGGTGATTAATGGCACTGCCAAGGTGTGGAGAAAGTCCAGGAAATATATATAAATTGTGGATGCAGTGGAACGGTTCCTGGGACTGAAAGACTTCTCGGCCGAGGAGTTGCATGCAGTATTGTCACAAGCAGTACCACCCTCAAGTAAGTCATAGAGCCTGAGAAGTGAGAGATTTGAAGGGACTTTTTTTAAAATTGCTTTATTTTGGGTGGATTAAATTAGGTTCCTTATCACATATGGGTTTTCTTTTTACCTTGGTTTGTTAACCCCGTCCAGTTGGTGGAGGTAATACACTTTTGGGGGTTGTAATCTGCCAAAAAACCCACAGAAGAAGAATTAGCGTCTAGTCTGCCAGAAAGCCACACGAAGAAGTTGTTCACACGCAGCCAACGGTGGGCGAAGCTAACAACTGAGAACCCTACATACAGAAGGGTTTTCATGCGCTACCAAGGGTCCTAGCTTCAAAGCTAGCTGTGGCTGGCTTGCAGTCTCTGCTGGGAATTAATCGAGTTGAGTAACTAACGTTAGCTATCCTTATGCAAGCTGGCGAGCTAACTTGAAAGCAATGTTCTTACCTGATGTGGCATATCGCCCTTCTTTACTTTGCTGGTTATCGGGACTGAAACTTGAAGCCAGTTCAAGAATTCTCTAAAGGTTTGGTAACGTTATCTGGTGAACGTAATCTTCGTTTAATGGAAACTTTTCTGGTGTTTAACTGTGAAAGAAATGGCAATGCGTTACACAAAGCTAACGTCAATCGGCTATCTAGGAGTAGGATACGATAAATCAAAGCAACATTTATGTATAATAACAGAAGTTACCTAACGTTACTCTGATATTCCATCAATAACCATATTTGCTAAGTAGTTATATTACAATGCTAGAATACACCATTTAACATAACCAAATTGATCGCACTAAAATGACAGCTACATTGTTCTGTCAACATTAGCAAGAGCGCTGTTCAAGCGTACAGCGTTACGCGACCCAATAATTTCAGTCTCAAACGCAACAAAAACACATTGCTCAGCCAGCGCCTCGTTATCAAATGTATTTGAAACGTGCATGTTATGAAGGCCAAATGGTAAACTCATTCGTAAAACAACTCACGGTAATCAATCAGTACGAAGAGGCACGTCTTTAGTCTATTCCTGAATAAACACCATTCTGCTTCGTCCCGCCCCATAGTTCAGCAGAAAATGCACATCTATACATATATCACCGCCAGCAACCAATCATAACTAACGTAAGAATAGTATCTTATTTTAATTGGACAGGAGCATTACAGGCTCACTTTTCTGGTCGAATAGAACCCGCGATATTAGAGAAAGGAGAAGGAAATCCCATTGGGCAATGAATGGAGGAACGTATAACTTATTCTAGTATTCTAATTCCTTCGTAATTCAATGCGTATAACGATCCACCCTGCAGACTGTCGACCAATCGCGTTCCGGTTGTCATGGTGCGTCACAAGGTTGCTAAATTATCGTCACGCAACACCTTCCCAAAGGCAGTGTATGATGCTGCGTTAACGTGCTAGGCGGACCAAAGAAACTCGGAAATTTCCGACTTGCTCATTTGTTTCGACTACCATCTGCACGAGTTATGAGTCGATACATCTGCCTATTTTCCTCTTAAGTACGTAATGTCACGATAGGATATTACAGTGAAAATATGTGTGATGTTGTACTTCTTGTTCACGAAATTCATGCTAATGTTGTCCAGAATGCACCGCGCGTCCCATTGACGACCAGGGTTGCCATGTTGGCGGTTTTATGACTTGAGGTACTTTGAAAACGGTGTCGCTGGTGAAAGTGTTTTCGTAGCGGGTTTTTGGGCTACTTCTAAATTTGACTTTTCTCTTTAAAAATAAATAAATAAAAAATATTCTCTGTGACCTGCTGATGCTGACTATCAGGCAGTGAGTAGGTGACTGAATGCTGGGGAGGGAGAGGGAGGGGTGTGTGTGCACGTTGAGAGCACTGATTGAGAGGCAGCTGAGTTACTGAGACAGAGCAGCACAAGCCGTACATTGCTTTGCTGTTTGGGATTTTAGGCTGGTTTTCAGTATAGCACGTTGTGACCTACTAATGTAAAAAGGGCTTTATAAATAAATGTGTTAGTGACAACCTTTTACCATTTGTAGGTAGGCTATTTAGGTTGATCGTTAAGGAGACACCCATTTTCCATAAAATATATATTAAAGTGCTAGAACTTATATTAAGTCGGCAAAGCATTGGAAAAGGACTTTAGGTGCACTAGAGCGGTTTAGGTAAATTCGCTCAGAGGTGGTTTAAAGTAAACTGCATTCTAATGTCGACTTCTGCTAACCGCTGCCTGCTAGTTATCTATAGCATATTGAACTGTTAGCTGATCCACCGGCCAGTTTCTTGGACCAATACCCATTTTGCCAATTGGACTTAGACCCCTCTGCTACTTGAAACCCTACTAATTCCACGACTGGTCTATCGACGTCACCGCACGAGGAGGCAAAAACAGACTTTTCCCCATCGCCTCTAGGGCTCTTATGCTAGCTTGCTAGCACCGGCCTGCTAACTGTCTGAATCGCCGTGTCCCCAGCCAGCCCAACCACTCACTGGACCCATACGATCACTTGGCTACGCATGCCTCTCCCTAATATCAATATGCATTGTCCATTACTGTCCTGGTTAGTGATTACTGTCTTATTTCACTGTAGAGCCTATAGCCCTGCTCAATATGCCTTAACCAACCATGTTGTTTCACCTCCCACATATGCAATGACATCACCTGGTTTAAACATCTCGAGAGACTATAGCTCTCTCTTCATCACTCAATGCCTAGGTTAACCTCCAATGTACTCTCTTCCTATCATACCTTTGTCTGTACATTATGCCTTGAATCTATGCTATCGTGCCCAGAAACCTGCTCCCTTTACCCTCTGTTCCGAACGTGCTAGACGGCCAGTTCTTATAGCCTTTAGACGTACCCTTATCCTACTTCTCCTCTGTTCCTCTGGTGATGTAGAGGTTAATCCAGGACCTGCAGTACCTAGCTCCACTACTAATCCCCAGGTGCTTTCATTTGTTGACTTCTGTAACCGTAAAAGCCTTGGTTTCATGCATGTTAACATTAGAAGCCTACTCCCTAAGTTTGCTTTATTCACTGCTTTAGCACATTCTGCCAAGCCGGATGTCTTAGCCGTGTCTGAATCCTGGCTTAGGAAAACCACCAAAAACCCTGAAATTTCCATCCCTAACTATACCATTTTTTGCAAAGATAGAACTGCCAAAGGGGGCGGTGTTAGCCTGCAGAGTTCTATCTTACTATCCAGGTCTGTACCAAAACAAATCAAGCTTCTACTTCTAAAAATGCACCTTTCCAGAAACAAGTCTCTCACCGTTGCCGCTTGCTATAGACCACCCTCTGCCCCCAGCTGTGCCCTGGACACCATATGTGAATTGATTGCCCCCCATTTATCTTCTGAGCTCGTGCTGCAAGATGACCTAAACTGGGACATGCTTAACACCCCGGCCTTCCTACAATCTAAGCTTGATGCCCTCAATCTCACACAAATTATCAATGAACCTACCAGGAACAAGCCCAAATCTGTAAACACGGGCACCCTCATAGATATCATCCTAACTAACTCACCCTCCAAATACACCTCTGCTGTTTTCAACCAAGATCGCATCGATCACTGCCTGCATCCGTAATGGGTCTGCGGTCAAATTACCACCCCTCATCACTGTCAAATGCTCCCTAAAACACTTCTGTGAACAGGCCTTTCCAATTGACCTGGCCGGGTATCCTGGAATGACATTGACCTCATCCTGTCAGTAGAGGATGCCTGGTTATTCTTTAAAAGTGCCTTCCTCACCATCTTAAATAAGCATGCTCCATTCAAAACATTTAGAACTAGGAATAGATATAGCCTTTGGTTCACTCCAGACCTGTCTGCCCTTGACCAGCACAAAAACATCCTGTGGCGTTCTGCATTAGCATCGAATAGCCCCCGTGATATGCAACTTTTTAGGGAAGTTAGGAACCAATATACACAAGCAGTTAGGAAAGCGAAGGCTAGCTTTTTCAAACAGAAATTTGCATCCTGTAGTACAAACTCAAAACAGTTCTGGGACACGGTAAAGTCCATGGAGAATAAGAGCACCTCCTCCCAGCTGCCCACTAAGGCTAGGAAACACTGTCACCACCGATAAATCCACAATAATTGAGAATTTCAATAAGCACTTTTCTACGGCTGGCCATGCTTTCCACCTGGTTACCCCTACCCCGCTCAACAGCCCTGTGCTCCCCACAGCAACTCGCCCAAACCTCTCCCACTTCTCCTTCACCCAAATCCAGATAGCTGATGTTCTGAAAGAGCGGCAAAATCTGGACCCCTACAAATCAGCCGGGCTAGACAATCTGGACCCTTTCTTTCAAAAAAATTATCTGCCGAAATTATTGCAACCCCTATTACTAGCCTGTTCAACCTCTCTTTCGTATTGTCTGAGATTCCCATAGATTGGAAAGCTGCCGCGGTCATCCCCCTCTTCAAAGGGGGAGACACTCTAGACCCAAACTGATACAGACCTATATTTATTCTACCCTGCCTTTCTAAGGTCTTTGAAAGCCAAGTTAACAAACAGATTACGGACCATTTCGAATCCCACCGTACCTTCTCCGCTATGCAATCTGGTTTCAGAGCTGGTCATGGGTGCACCTCAGCCATGCTCAAGGTCCTAAACGATATCATAACCATCATCGATAAGAGACATTACTGTGCAGCCGTATTCATTGACCTGCCTAGGCTTTCGACTGTCAATCACAACATTCTTATTGGCAGACTCAACAGCCTTGGTTTCTCAAATGATTGCCTCGCTTGGTTCACCAACTACTTCTCCGATAGAGTTCAGTATGTCAAATCGGAGGGCCTGTTGTCCGGACCTCTGGCAGTCTCTATGGGGGTGCCACAGGGTTCAATTCTCTAGCCGACTCTCTTCTCTGTATACATCAATGATGTCGCTCTCGCTGCTGGTGATTTTTTGATCCAGCTCTATGCAGACGACACCATTCTGTAAACATCTGGCCCTTCGTTGGAGACTGTGTTAACTAACCTCCAGATGAGCTTCAATGCCATACAACTCTCCTTCCGTGGCCTCCAACTGCTCTTAAATGCAAGTAAAATTAAATGCATGCTCTTCAACCGATCGCTGCCCGCACCTGCCTGCCCATCCAGCATCACTACTCTGGACGGTTTGTAGTTCTGACAACTACAAATACCTAGGTGTCTGGTTAGACTGTAAACTATCCTTCCAGACTTACATCAAAAATCTGCAATCCAAAGTTAAATCTATAATCAGCTTCCTATTTCGCAACAAAGCATCCTTCACTCATGCTGCCAAACATACCCTCGTAAAACTGACCATCCTACCGATCTTCGACTTTGGCGATGTCATTTACAAAATAGCCTCCAACACTCTACTCAACAAATTGGATGCAGTCTATCACAGTGCCATCCGTTTTGTCACCAAAGCCCAATATACTACCCACCACTGCGACCTGAATGATCTCGTTGGCTGGCCCTCGCTTCATACTTGTCGCCAAACCCACTGGCTCCAACTCATCTACAAGTCTCTGCTAGGTAAAGCCCCGCCTTATCTCAGCTCACTGGTCACCATAGCAGCACCCACCCGTAGCACGCGCTCCAGCAGGTATATCTCATTGGTCACCCCCAAAGCCATTTCTTCCTTTGGCCGCCCCTCCTTCCAGTTCTCTGCTGCCAATGACTGGAACGAACTGCAAACATCTCTGAAGCTGGAGACTCTTACCTCCCTCACTATCTTTAAGCAACAGCTGTCAGAGCAGCTCACAGATCACTGCACCTGTACATAGCTCATCTTTAAATAGCCCATCCAATCTACCTCATCCCCATACTGTATTTATTCATTTATTTATCTTGCTCCTTGGCACCCCAGTATCTCTACTTAGCACATTCATCTTCTGCACATCCTACCATTCTAGCGTTTAATTGCTATATTGTAATTACTTTGCCACCATGGCCTATTTATTGCCTTACCTCTCTTATCCTACCTCATTTGCACATGCTGTATATACATTTTTCTACTGTATTATTGATTGTATGTTTGTTTATTCCATGTGTAACTCTTTGATGTTGTATGTGTTGAGCTGCTTTGCTTTATCTTAACCAACTAGCCTACCTGGTTAAATAAGGTGAAATAAAAATAAAATAAATAATAATGGATAATTGTATCAAGCTTAGTGTTTTACTCATGGTCAGTTCTAGTGTCTGGAGCGATGCGCATGTAGAATTTGGAATGGAAGTTATGGAACACCCTCGCGTGCTTCTGTTATGGGAAGAAGTTCACAATTGAAATTGCATTAAATGTGGAAAATGATAGGCTACATTTGCATCAGTTGGCCATCAAGTAGGTTATTAATTTCTATGCTATTGTAGGCTACTGTAGCCTACCATTTGATGCAATAAATATGTTGAAATGAAGATTCATTGCAAATCAATTTGTGCCACTTGTGTTGCCTACCCGGAGCTGGCAAACGATTTAATAAACAGCATATAACTCCGTTTGTTGTTGTAGCCTTGTGTAATTATGCAATTATTAATGGCCATGTTTAGTTAATTAAATTGAAAGTAATCAATTGTGACCATGGTTACAGCTCTATCGCAAATATATCATTCTCCACATTTAATGTCAATTTCATTGTGGACTTTAACCTGAAATTAGATGTTGGCCTATCAGGGGTTATAGGCTCTCTGCATCTAGCCCAGAAAACCATGGCAAAGTTAAATTGCAATTATAAACCCAGATTTTAGTCTGTAGCATATGCCTATTCAAATAACAAGTAAATCTTGCAAATTGTCCATTATAACTGTTCGTAGTCTTAACATCTGGTACATTGCCAGAAATATACTAACATTCAGTTTTTGAAGTTCATTCAAGTGTTTCTTGCACAGAGATTGAGATCCTCTGTCCAACTTTCATCACTCAAACTCTGCTGTCAGATTTAAATATAGTTGTGCACATGCGCAAACAGGATTTATTTACCATTATAAACTGTGTTGTTTGTGCCCTAATTTGGTTGAAAGCCATGGTATATCAGACTGTGTACCACGGGAATGACAAATTACTTTTTACTATTCTAATTAAGTTGGTAACCAGTTTATATTAGCAGTAAGGCATCTCAGGAGTTTGTGGTACAGTTGAAGTCAGAAGTTTACATACACTTAGGTTGGAGTCATTAAAACTTGATTTTCAACCACTCCACATATTTCTGGTTAACAAACTATAGTTTTGGCAAGTCAGTTAGGACATCATTTGAGTCAATTGGAGGTGTACCTGTGGATGTATTTCAAGACCTACCTTCAATCTCGGTGCCTCTTTGCTTGACATCATGGGAAAATCTAAAGAAATCAGCCAAGACCTCAGAAAGAAAATTGTAGACCTCCACAAGTCTGGTTCATCCTTGGGAGCAATTTCCAAATGCCTGAAGGTACCACGTTCATCTGTACAAACAATAGTACCAAGTATAAACACCATGGGACCATGCAGCCGTCATACCGCTCAGGAAGGTGATACGTTCTGTCTCCTAGAGATTAACGGAATTTGATGTAAAAGTGCAAATCAATCCCAGAACAATAGCAAAGGACCTTGTGAAGATTCTGGAGGAAACAGGTATCTAAAAAGTATCTATATCCACAGTAAAATGAGGCCTATATCAACATAACCTGAAAGGCTGCTCAGCAAGGAAGAAGCCACTGCTCCAAAACCGCCATAAAAACGCCAGACTACGGATTGCAACTGCACATAGGGGCAAAGATCATACTTTTTAGAGAAATGTCCTCTGGTCTGATGAAGCAAAAATAGAACTGTTTGGCCATAATGACCATCGTTATGTTTGGAGGAAAAAGGGGGATGCTTGCAATCCGAAGAACACCATCCCAACCGTGAAGCATGGGGGTGGCAGCATCATGTTGTGGGGGTGCTTTGCTGCAGGAGGGACTGGTCCACTTCACAAAATAGATGGCATCATGAGGATGAAAAATTATGTGGATATATTGAAGCTACATCTCAAGACATCAGTCAGGAAGTTAAAGCTTGGTCGCAAATGGGTCTTCCAAATGGACAATCAAGCATACCAAGCTTACTTCCAAAGTTGTGGCAAAATGGCTTATGGACAACAAAGTCAAGGTATTGGATAAGAGCGTCTGCTAAATGACTTAAATGTAAATGTAAATTGGAGTGGCCATCACAAAGCCATGACCTCAATCTTATAGAACATTTGTGGGCAGAACTGAGAAAGCGTGTGCGATCAAGCAGGCCTACAAACCTGATTCAGTTACACCAGCTCTGTCAGGAGGAATGGGCCAAAATTCACCCAACTTATTGTGGGAAGCTTGTGGAAGGCTACCCAAAACATTTGACCCAAGTTAACCAATTTAAAGGCAATGCTACCAACTAAGAATTTAGTGTATATAAACTTCTGACCCACTGGGAATGCGATGAAAGAAATAAAAGCTGAAAGAAATAATTCTCTACTATTATTCTGACATTTCATATTCTTAAAATAAAGTGGTGATCCTAACTGACCTAAGACAGGGCATTTTTACTAGGATTAAATGTCAGGAATAGTGAAAAACTGAGTTTAAATGTATTTGGCTAAGGTGTATGTAAACTTCCGACTTCAACTGTATATGGCCAATATTCCGCGGCTTAGGGCTGTTATTAGCCACAGCTAAGGGCTATGTCCTAAGAACAGCCCTTAGCCCTGATATATTGGCCATATAGCTCACCTCCCAGGCAAAATTGCTTAATCATAAGAGTCAAAACAAGTTAAATAGACATACATTAATGGAAAATAATGGTGATGTATCTTTTCTCTTGCACCATATTCTTAAACTTGCAATAATTGTTATTTTGATGGAAACCTGAATTTTGCTTCTTTGCCTATGCTATAAATTATGTGGATGTTCCTCTTAATTCATTTACATTTACATTTAAGTCATTTAGCAGACGCTCTTATCCAGAGCGACTTACAAATTGGTGCGTTCACCTTAAGACATCCAGTGGAACAGCCACTTTACAATAGTGCATCTAAATATTTTAAGGGGGGGGGTGAGAAGGATTACTTTATCCTATCCTAGGTATTCCTGAAAGAGGTGGGGTTTCAGGTGTCTCCGGAAGGTGGTGATTGACTCCGCTGTCCTGGCGTCGTGAGGGAGTTTGTTCCACCATTGGGGGGCCAGAGCAGCGAACAGTTTTGACTGGGCTGCGCGGGAACTGTACTTCCTCAGTGGTAGGGAGGCGAGCAGGCCAGAGGTGGATGAACGCAGTGCCCTTGTTTGGGTGTAGGGCCTGATCAGAGCCTGGAGGTACTGAGGTGCCGTTCCCCTCACAGCTCCGTAGGCAAGCACCATGGTCTTGTAGCGGATGCGAGCTTCAACTGGAAGCCAGTGGAGAGAGCGGAGGAGCGGGGTGACGTGAGAGAACTTGGGAAGGTTGAACACCAGACGGGCTGCGGCGTTCTGGATGAGTTGTAGGGGTTTAATGGCACAGGCAGGGAGCCCAGCCAACAGCGAGTTGCAGTAATCCAGACGGGAGATGACAAGTGCCTGGATTAGGACCTGCGCTGCTTCCTGTGTGAGGCAGGGTCGTACTCTGCGGATGTTGTAGAGCATGAACCTACAAGAACGGGCCACCGCCTTGATGTTAGTTGAGAACGACAGGGTGTTGTCCAGGATCACGCCAAGGTTCTTAGCGCTCTGGGAGGAGGACACAATGGAGTTGTCAACCGTGATGGCGAGATCATGGAACGGGCAGTCCTTCCCCGGGAGGAAGAGCAGCTCCGTCTTGCCGAGGTTCAGCTTGAGGTGGTGATCCGTCATCCACACTGATATGTCTGCCAGATTCAATTCACTCAATAACTTATGGAAAAAGGGTTTAATTGATAGATGTGGCAACTCCTCTCTAGTTTTCAAACCTTGTGGGTGGGTTTTCACGGGTAATTGAGCTCCAAATTTGAGCTATACCTGGCAAACCTGTTGACAGCGCATGGACAACTGATTGACCGAAGTCTGTTCAATTTTCATTAAGCAATTATGAAACCTATACTGAACAAAAATATAAACCCATCATCCAAAAATGTCAAAGATTTTTCTGAGTTACAGTTCATATAAGGAAAGAAATCAATTTAAATAGATTCATTAGGCCCTAATCTATGGATTTCACGTGACTGGGCAGGGGAGCAGCCATGGGAGGGCATAGGCCCACCTACTGGGGAGCCAGGCCAAGCCAATCAGATACATTTGTTCCCCACAAAAGGGCTTTATTACAGACAGAAATACTTATCAGTTTCATCAGCTATCCAGGTGGCTGGTCTCAGATGATCCCACAGGTAAAGAAGCCGGATGTTGAGCCCCTGGGCTGGCATGATTACACGTGGTCTGTGGTTGTGAGGCCGGTTGGACGTACTGCCAAACTCTCTAAAACAAAGTTGGAGGCGGCTTATGGTAGAGAAATTAACATTAAATTCTCTGGCAACAGTTCAGGTGGACATTTCTGTAGTCAGCATGCCAATTGCACGTTCCTTCAAAACTTGAGACATACACTACCATTCAAAAGTTTGGGGTCAGTTAGAAATGTCCTTGTTTTTGAAAGAAAAGCACAAAAAAATGTCCAGTAAAATAACATAAGATTGATCAGAAATGCAGTGTAGACATTGTTAATGTTGTAAATCACTATTGTAGCTAGAAACGGCAGATTTTTTTAATGGAATATCTACATAGGAGTACAGAGGTCCATTATCAGCAACCATCACTCCTGTGTTCCAATGGCACGTTGTGTTAGCTACTCCAAGTTTATCATTTTAAAAGGCTAATTGATCATTAGAAAACCCTTTTGCAATTATGTTAGCACAGCTGGAAACTGTTGTTCTGATTAAAGAAGCAATAAAACTGGCCTTCTTTAGACTAGTTGAGTATCAGCATTTGTGGGTTCGAGTACAGGTTCAAAATGTCCAGAAACAAAGAACTTTCTTCTGAAACTTGTCAGTCTATTCTTGTTCTGAGAAATGAAGACGATTCCATGTGAGGAATAGCCAAGAAACTGAAGATCTCGTACAACGCTGTGTACTACTCCCTTCACAGAACAGAGCAAACTGTCTCTAACCAGAATAGAAAGAGGAGTGGGAGGCCCTTGTGCACAGCTGAGCAAGAGGACAAGTACATTAGAGTGTCTAGTTTGAGAAACAGACGCCTCACAAGTCCTCAACTGGCAGCTTCATTAAATAGTACTCGTAAAACTCGTCTCAATGTCAACAGTGAAGAGGCGACTCCGGGAAGCTGGCCTTCTTGGCAGAGTTGCAAAGAAAAAGCCATATCTCACACTGGCCAAAAAAAGAAAAGATTAAGATGGGCAAAAGAACACAGACACTGGACAGAGGAACTCTGCCTACAAGGCCAGCATCCCTCTTTCCTTGTCTGGTGAGGGCCAGTTTGCGTTAGGTTTGTCTGGCAGACTGCCACTGCCTGAACAGAGATGAGGTGACTTTAAAGAATGAAAATCAGTATAGTCATTAAATAAAAACGAAGTAATATACACAACTGAAATATTTGATTATTTCATAGTAATTTCTTATTTTTGTATTGATGTCTACCTAATGTGGACCTGACAGAGACAATGGAATATTTTCAATGTTTTGGCAAGTGGACACTCACTATTTTTGGCTATTGGTATTTCCATTAAAATGCTATATTTCATAATGTATTTAATGTTCTAAAAATAATAAATCATAAAAAGTGATCATTTTTTCATAATCGAACTGAATCCGAAACGACATCAAAAGCACTAATCACTCAGCACTGTGGGCAACGTACACAATGAGCATTAATACTATTCCAATGGAGTTTCTCCTCAAAAGTATCTCTGATAGAACTCATTTGAATTCATTGAAGATGACGCCATAGCAGTGGTGAGTCGTCATTCAGGGCAGGTGGGGCCTATTTTGCATGTTATTTTGGCATTAATTTGTGTCACATATCAATTCAACTAATTTATTGAGGGAATAAAGTCGCATACCAACATGGTCTCTTTCTTTTTTCCTCGAGTAAGGTAGCTTCAACATGCAGGTGTTTCAGCCTAGCTCAGTGCTTTCTGTGGTGGAGGGGCAGCCAGCGGAGAATACAGAGCATAGGCATTGGTAATCTTCACTAGTTGCGCTGCGATTGGCTCAGTGTTCTGTCAATCATGGGGACACTACGTCGCTGCAGAATCTACAGGGAGAGCTAGGCAGTTCAAGCCCCCTTGGGTGCTGCCATAGATTTACATTAGAAGTGCCCATCCAAGAAGGCTTAAGGTCATTGGCCACAGGTAAAATGACGACAAATCACGTTATACACTACTGGTCAAAAGTTTTAGAACACCTACTCATTCAAGGGATTATCTTTATTTTGACTATTTTCTACATTGTAGAATAATAGCGAAGACATCAAAACTATTAAATAACACATGGAATCATGTAGTAACCAAAAAAGTGTTAAACAAATCTAAATGTATTTTATATTTGAGATTCTTCAAAGTAGCCACCCTTTGCCTTGATGACAGCTTTGCACACTCTTGGCTTTCTCTCAACCAGCTTCATGAGGTAGTTACCTGGAATGCATTTCAATTAACAGGTGTCCCTTGTTAAAAGTTCATTTGTGTAATTTATTTTCTTCTTAATGTATTTGAGACAATCAGTTCTATTGTGACAAGGTAGGGGTGGTATACAGAACATAGGCATATTTGGTAATAGACCAAGTCCATATTATGGCAACGAAGAGCTCAAATAAGCAAAGAGAGACGACATTCCATCATTACTTTAAGACATGAAGGCCAGTCAATATGGAACATTTCAAGAACTTTCAAACGCTATGATGAAACTGGCTCTCATGAGGACCACCACAGGAAAGGAAGATACAGAGTTACCTCTGCTGCAGAGGATAAGTTCATTAGAGTTACAAGTAGGGTTGCACATTTTGGGGAAAATTCAGAGGTGGAAACTTTCTGTGGCAATTAATTAATAATATATAGGAATTAACGGGAAAATATGAATATGAATATTAAACATCCATGTAAATGTAGGTGTTTTTTGCATTGGATATATTTAACATCTCATATGGAGACAGAAACAACCCTTTTACCTTATCATAAGTAGACATAATTGCAAATTATTAAATCCTTTCAATAAATAAATAAAAATTGTTAAGAATTTAATTTTAATTAGATGAGTTGACTCTTCACATGGGATAATTTCACTGAACAACAAAAGAAAGGGAATATTGAATGATCCCCAATGATCCATCGCATCTCCCAAAAACGTTTTCAACATACATCTGTAAAATGAATGTCTAGAAACTAAAGCTTTGGTTGTCTTCCTCTCAGGCTTCCATGTCTTCTCCCTATCCACCTCTTGAACATCAGACACTGAGGGCACATCTTCACTGTCACTTTCCAACCTGGTTGAGGATGGCTCGTTGTCAGGCTCAAAAAGCCTCAAATTTGCCCGAATGGCCACCAATTCTTTCAACTCTTGTATTGGTCAGCCTGTTGCGTGCTTTGGTATGTGTGTGTTCCCAAACAAAGACCAGGTGAGCTCTGAGACAGCTGATGTTGGTGGGATTTGGAGGATAATGGAGGCAACAGGGGAAAGAGCATCAGATCCACAAAGTCCCTTCCACCAGGTGGCTGATGAGATACAGTATGTTGGCACGACTGTCATATTGCATCTCCATCCCAAAGCCCTTGCTTGGAAGTGTACTTTGCCAGACTGCCAAGAACCTTGCCCTCATCCAGGCCAAGGAGGCGAGACACAGTAGTGATGACACCATAGGCCCTGTTGATCTCTGCACCAGACAGGATGCTCTTGCCAGCATACTTGGGGTCCAACATGTATGCTAGGGTGTGTATGGGCTTCAGGCAGAAGTCTTCACAGGCATTGTCTCACTCAATCCGTGCAATGGCTACTGCTATAGGTTTCAGGCTGCTTACCACTCTCTTCCAAAATACATAATCCAGGAGGATCCTCTTGATGGGGCTGTCCATATCGATAGACAGTGATATGGCCATTTCTTGGAGAGACTCCTTCCCCTCGAGGAGACTGTCAAACAGGATGACAACACCACCCCAACGGGTGTTGCTGGGCAGCTTCAATGTGGTGCTCTTATTCTTCTCACTTTGCTTGGTGAGGTAGATTGCTGCTATAACTTGATGACTCTTCAAATACCTAACCATTTCCTTGGCTCTCTTGTAGAGTGTATCCATTGTTTTCAGTGCCATGATGTTCTTGAGGAGCAGTTTCAATGCATGAGCTGCACAGCTAATGGGTGTGATGTGAGGGTAGGACTCCTCCACTTTAGACCAAGCAGCCTTCATGTTTGCAGCATTGTCTGTCACCAGTGCAAGCACCAAGGTCATTGATGACTGCCTTCAGCTCATCTGCAATGTAGAGACCAGTGTGTCTGTCCCTTGTGTCTGTGTTCTTGTAGAATACTGGTTGAGGGGTGGAGATGATGTAGTTAATTATTCCTTGCCTACGAACCTTCAACCACCCATCTGAGATGAGTGCAATACAGTCTGCTTTCTCTATGATTTGCTTGACCTTCACTTGAACTCTGTTGAACTCTACACCCAGCAAATTAGTAGATAAAGCATGTCTGGTTGGAGGGGTGTATGCTGGGCAAAGAACATTCAGAAATCTCTGCAAATGCCTGTGAACATCGGAGGTGAACCAGTTGCATACACAGCTCGAGGAAGACATTCATCAGCATTTCTCTGACTATGTTCCTCCATTGAGTCCAAAACACTTCTGATTCCAGGAGGACCATGAGCTGTTGCTATCAATAAGGTGTCTGATTCATCATTTTCACCTCGAATAGAAGTAGAGGGATTTTTGTCAGATTGCTTCTTGTGAGCGCTGAGGGAACTTTTGCACGTGGCCAGATGAATCTGCATCTTTGTTGCATTCTTCACAATAGATTTTGCACAGTATTTGCAAATGTACACAGCTTTTCCTTCCACGTTAGCTGCAGTGACATGTCTCCACACATCAGATAATGCCTGTGGCGTTCTCCTGTAAAGATTAGAAAACAACTCCTTAGTCAAATAAATGTTTTAAAATTAAACATGTATGGAAACAGGTGAATTAACACTCCTCAGTTAGCAGGCTCAAGCAAGCTAAAATCCACATGGTAGCTAAAACTAAGTAGCATAAATTGTTAACAAGTTATAAATGATTTAAACACACTTTGCTGTAGACTACTATTTACTAGTTAACAAAAAATCATGTATGTCATAAAACAACTTACCAGAAAGCATGTAGTCCTTGGCTCAGACAGTGTAGTAGTGTGGGCTCAATAGCATCTCATTTGTGTGCAAAATTTTGAGAATCAGCTGTATATGTGATGGAAGAGTGCACTGCACATGTGATGGATGTCGAGTAGAGGTCGACCTGATTAATCGGAATGGTCGATTAATTAGGGCCGATTTCAAGTTTTCATAACAATCGGAAATCTGTACTTTCCCCCTCATAACTTAACCTACTGTTCTGACTTGGTGGCGCACATGTAGAGTATAGCCTGTTTTAGATAAATGTAATAATCTAATATTGTAAGAGCTTTCTTTGTTTGCTTATATTCCCCCTTTATTGATCCTACAGTTCTGACTTGGTATACAGGGAGAATACTTTAAGAACGACCCATGTTCTGAATTCTGTCGCTGTACATTTCAAAAGTACTGAACAAATAGTTATATTGATTACATCCATCTTATAGCTCGTTCATTAATGTCTTAATCAAAGTCACGGATTGCCTGTTATCTGCTCATCATTCCCTTATGCAACAGATAGGCCTCTAACAATTGAGAGGTACTATTGCTTATAGAGGTCTATCTCATTAATATCTTATTAATCATTTAAGGCAATGTTGGAATGATTTCATTGTTTTGCTTACTTTGTGTTTTATAATTAGCTCATGTGTCTTTCTTGATGAGGAGGAGATTCTATATGATGTTGTTCTGTCTGTAACCATGTTTGCCAGTGACAGTCTCAAAGTTCAGTAATAGATCCATGCATTTCTAGTTGATATTGCGAGGGTTGATTTGTTTGCGTATATTGTATATAAAAGTGGATCCCAATGTTTGTATTTTCCTTCTTTTTTAGACCAAACAGGCCTAATAAAATTATTCAAATGGTAGGCTAACAGTCTCTCCCTCTCCCTCTCCCTCTCCCTCCCTCCATCTCTCTCTGTGTGGTGACTTCAAGAAGAGCAAAGTTAAGGCTTCAACATCTTGCTAAATTTATCTGAACTAACACCTATCTGAATTTCTGTGGGTGTCCATTTTGAAAGTGCTGAACAAAAAGGCCTACCTCGTCGCAGCTTGTTTGCTTGCACTTGCTTATACTTACAGCTAAGTGTTAATGATATAAGAATAAACATTATGAATTTACTGATTGTGTAAGGTTCAAAACTAATTTTGGCATACGTTATTATTGAAGGAGAATGCGGTTCTTATCGACTTAAACAAATCCACAAGGAGTCAGTAGTAACCACATTTGTTTAAGCAAGTCAGTCATATCAGCTATAGTTTTTAAAAAGGCAGTAAATGAGGCTGAATGAATTGTTTCACTGCCAGACAAGGCTCTGCTGATAACCAGGTTTAGCAGTGGTAAGGATTCACTCTATGGTGCTGAAAAGAAAGCTCTTCTGTTGGGCCATCTTTAGGTAGGCCCTAACAGTTTGTGGGAACCGTTTGTCACCGTTATAGTGCAACTAATGTGTTGTTAAATGTTGTGTAGTGGCTTTACTGGCATGCATCTAAAAAAGCAAAAAGGTTAAGTTTGCCCCACCAAGATTCACATGTTAAAACTGCCTCTGCACCATGGGGGTGTGTCCTGACATCAGAGTCAACCAGCTAAGACGAGGTAAACAATTCAGCATTTGTGAAGTTTTGGAATTATGTGTCTATGATGACTGAAAAGGGACGTAGAGAATGTTGTTGAATTTCTACAGCGAGCTATGATTCTATTGAGACATTCACAATTGGGATACAAAAATGTGTCTAAGTTATGAATGATATATAATCAAAGCATCTCTCTGTCTCTCTCTCAGGTTATAGGGGAACTGATTCTGTACGCAGCCCAGTTAGAGCTTAACTTGGGAGACAGTCTGGACAGTCTGGCGTCTTTGTCTGTCAGTGATCATGTGTGGGGCTGTGAGCTGAGCTGGGACATGTCAGACCTTGAAACCTGACCCACATTTTTGACCAGTGGTAGACCTATTATTTATTTTTGTCAGAAAGGAACCAAGTGTTTCCTCAAAGTCATATTGTGAACAGTAGCTCACTCATTGGAAAGGAGTGTTGTTGTATGGCCACATGGGCCCTACTCGGGCAGTTTTCTGTGACCTGGGTGTCTCTCAAATAACCTACCAGAACTCTCATTCTCACAAAGCACTTTTGCAGATGACGTGTGTGTGTGTGTGTGAGAATCTGGCATGAACGCCATTTTGCTATGTGTGAATGTCTATGTGAACATCTGTCTGGATATGTGGCATGTGTTATATTTTCCCTGTGCCTTTATGTGCATGCTCATGCACAGGCCTGAATCTAGGCCATCACTGTGGGTTTGTGTTTCATGGGTGTATCAATGTATGTGGGAGTGTGCCTTGGTGCCTGGGTCAGGGGTGTGTCCGCTGTGTAATCCCAGTGCAACTGAGGAACAGGAGACACCTCATGCTCACACCCCCTCCATACACAAGGCATCCCTCTCTCCCACTGGACTCCACTGGAGTCATCAGTGGAAATTCCCATTTGCCCAGTGCTCATGATGGCAAGTGAAATTTGTATTAGAGGTGCAATATGCATAAATTGCTCCCCCATTTCCTGGTTGCTAAAATTCTAATAGTTTGTCTAATTTCAGTTTGTGACAAAACAAACAGTGTTGCAAGTCATTGTACCATCTAAACCGCTGTGAAATATATTTTCGATAACCCAAAATATTGTTTTTTCAGATGTTGGAAGATGGTGTACAAAACTGAAAGTAAAAGATGCAAAGACGAACCTTAACAACGGGAAGCATAGAAATAGCACACATACAGTAGGACAGATGTACCGCTACTGAGACTTGCTTTCAATGAGAATGACAGATCTATAACTCACATTTCTATGTGAATTTGGTCAGGTCGCCCAAAAAGTGACATATTAAAGCTTTAAAGGATGATGCACAATGGAATTTTGCCATTTTCAGTCCACCATGATTACTGTTCTACTTTTACTGTGATCACCACAGGGGCACATATCCCAGACTGTCCTACTTAAAAAGCCCCAAAGCCACTGTGAGTCTAGCTGGAAAAGCAAATAAAAGGCCACTGACCAGGCTTGTGAATGCAGTCTTGGTCTTGAGTGAATGTAGTAAGCTTTAAATTAAGTGGAATCGAGGCTCTATTCGTTATAGAAGTGATAATTTACCACAATCATCATCAATTACACTGAGTATACCAAACATTAGGAACACCTTCTTAATATTGAATTGCACCCCTCTTTGCTCTCAGAACATCCTCAATTTATTGGGGCATGGACTATACAAGGTGTCAAAAGCATTCCACAGGGATGATGGCCCATGTTGACTCCAATGCTTCCCACTGTTATGTCAAGTTGGCTGGATGGTCTTTGGGTGGTGGACTATTCTTAATACACACGTGAAACTGTTTAGCGCGAAAACCCCAGCAGCGTTACCATACTTCATTCAAAGGCACTTAAATATTTTGTCTTGCCTCTTCACCCTCCGAATGGCACACATACACAATCCATGTTTCAAGGATTAAAAATCCTTCTTCAATCTGTTTCCTCCCCTTCATCTACACTGATTTGAAGTGGATTTAACAAGTGAGATCTTTAAGGGATCATAGCTTTCACCTGGATTCCCCTGG
This sequence comes from Oncorhynchus nerka, assembly GCF_034236695.1. Lineage (NCBI taxonomy): Eukaryota > Metazoa > Chordata > Actinopteri > Salmoniformes > Salmonidae > Oncorhynchus > Oncorhynchus nerka. The sequence goes on from NC_088415.1 coordinate 32,310,379, forward strand.
TCAATCTATGTCATGGAAAGAGCATGGTTTTGTATACTCACTATAAATGACCTATTCATAAATCACAACACTTATTCTAACCTCTTGCTGCATTACGCCTTATTTCCAACATCTGAATCAACTTTATACAGGCCCGTAGGCGAGTTGGGAGGGTTCCCAGCCGACATAATACAAGGGAAATGTTTGATGGACAATTTCCACTTACTTGAGCTCCTGAGGAAACATTAACAAGCAGCAGCTTTGTCTGAAAAGGATGCACACCTACATAAGACACTTCCTTTGAGATTAAGTATACAGAAAAATAATACAACCCAAATCATCCTGGTAATAAACACATTCACAGCAATGTAAATACATAGGTTGGGAGTCGGACATAGTTGACTTTTAAGGCTATATATCCAGCCAGCCACTGCATACATTTTAAGAGAGAATAGGCATTGGTCTGAAGGTGAAAAAGAAAGGAAATTCACATGAGCACAACAGTGCCTATTCCACCTATGCTCTACCAAGGTTTTCCAGCACACAGCTTGGACCTACTACATTAGCTATGTTGGTATTGTACTTCAAAGTATGTGTAGGCAGGTTGCTTATGATTTCAAACTTCTCAAACAGCCTAAATCATACTCAAAGAAGGTGCTTCCAAAATAATGTGATTTGTATCGCATACAAAGTAAAGTATAGCTCACACTGTCGTAGACCATGTGGGGTCAAACGACATCAGGAAGGCAAGCTTGGAACATTTGAAATTTGATTTTAAAGAACTGATTTTAGCGTTAAAAGAATCCAAAAAACGGCCAATAATTTCAGGTCCAGTACCATCGTTGGGCCGCGGGTGTGAAAGATTTAGCAGACAGTTTGCCCTGACCTTAGAGAGCATTTTTTAATACTCAATTTGGTTAGGTTAGGGTGTGATTTGGGTGGGCAAATCGATGTTTCCATTTCTTTGTTGTCCTAGTATGGTTCCCAATCAGAGGCAGCTGTTTATTGTTGTCTATCAACAATGACAAGCCACTGGGGTCTGACAATGGAAAATTACTGAGGAGAATAGCAGACAATATTGCCACTCCTATTTGCCACATCTTTAATTTAAGCCTACTAGAGAACGTGTGCCCTCAGGCCTGGAGGGAAGCTAAAGTCATTCCGCTACCCAAGAACAGTAAAGCCCCCTTTACTGGCTCAAATAGCCGACCAATCAGCCTGTTACCAACCCGTAGTAAACTTCTGGAAAAAAATGTGTTTGACCAGATACAATGCTATTTCACAGTAAACAAATTCACAACAGAATTTCAGCATGCTTACAGGGAAGGACACTCAACAAGCACAGCACTTACACAAATGACTGATGAATGGCTGAGAGAAATTGATGATAAAGCCAGAGTTTCTATGTATGCGGATGACTCAACGCTATACACGTCAGCTACTACAGCGACTGAAATGACTGCAATACTCAACAAAGATCTGCAGTTAGTTTCAGAGTGGGTGGCAAGGAATAAGTTAACCCTTAATATTTCTAAAACTAAAAGCATTGTATTTGGAACAAAACACTCATCAAACCCTAAACCGCAACTACATTTTGTGATAAATAATGAGGAAATTGAGGAAGTTGAGATGACTAAACTGCTTGGAGTAACCCTGGATTGTAAACTGTCATGGTCAAAACATATTGATGCAGTAGTAGCTAAGATGGGGAGAAGTCTGTCAATAATAAAGTGATGCTCTTTCTTCTTAACAACACTATCAACAAGGCAAGTCCTACAGGCCCTGGTTTTGTCGCAGGTTAACTACTGTTCAGTAGTGTGGTAAGGTGCCACAAAAAAAGGACTTTGGAAAATTGCAATTGTCTCAGAACAGGGCAGCACGGATGGCCCTTGGATGTAAACAGAGAGCTAATATTAATAATATGCATGTCAATCTCTCCTGGCTTAAAGTGGAGGAGAGATTGACTTCATCCCAACTTTTATTTATGAGAGATATTGACATGTTGAATGCACCAAGCTGTCTGTCTAAACTACTGGCACATAGCTCGGAAACACCCATGCATACCCTACAAGACATCTCTTCACAGTCAAGAGGTCTCTTCACAGTCCCCAAGTCCAGAAAGTCTAGTACTACATAGAGCCATGACTACATGGAACTCTATTCTCCATCAAGTAACTGACGGAAGCAGTAAAATTAGATTTAAAAAACAGATAAAAAAACACCTTGGAACATTCGGGGACTGTGAAGCAACACAACCATTGGCACACACACACACACACACACACACACACGGATTTAGTACTGTAGGTATGTGTTGGTGGTGGAGTAGGGGCCTGAGGGCACACAGTGTGCTGTGAAATCTGTGAATGTATTGTAATGTTTTTAAAATGGTATAAACTGCCTTAATTTTGCTGGACCCCAGGAAGAGTAGCTGCTGCTTTGGTAGCAGCTAATGGGGAGCCATAATAAATACAAATACAAAAGTACATTTTCAATTCTTAGCACGACAGGCAAATGTTCCAATTCACACACTTATCAAGAGAACATCCCTGGTCATCCCTACTACCTCTGATCTGGCAGACTCATTAAACACAAATGCTTTGTTTGTAAATTATGTCTGAGTGTGCCCCTGGCTAGCCACAAATATAATAAAAACAAGAAAATCGTGCCGTCTTGTTTGCTTATACATTTAATTTGATACTTAAGTATATTTTAAAACAAATTATTTTAGACTTTTAATCAGGTAGTATTTTACTGGGTGACTCACTTTTATTTGACTCATTTTCCATTAAGGTATCTTTACTTTTAGTCAAGTTTGACAATTAGGTACTTTTTCCACCACTGTCTTTGATTGAAATGTTTTCATTTGTATCATCTCTTTACTTTCCTTGCTCTCTTTTGTTCTCTTCCCTTAGATTTTTTTCCGAGGATGATCACATGTTACAGCCTGGTCTCATACACTAGATGTGACATAGTAAATGTAAATCCAGGAGACTGAAATTAGTATGATACAGTATGTACGTTTGGTAAGGTTACATAAGACAGAAGGTTACTTAAGACAAAAACAAGGGTGCTTGGTCAGGGTGGAAGGATGGGTGTATAATGTGAATGTCTAGCAACCCAAAGGTTGAGTGTTCCGATCTCATCATGGTCAATTACTAACCCCGGGCCTAGACCAACTAACCGTAGCCAACTAGCTAGCGTTAGCATTAGCCACAACGAATTGGAATTCATAAGATATCATACGTAATGACAATTCATAACATATTTTACGAATTGAAATTTGCAACATATTATGTGAAATGGATGCTGGGCATCCACAAATGAATACATACCATACGAAATCTAACATATTATACTAACAGGGTGTCTTCAAATTACATACCAAACGATACGAAATGCTATGAGATCAGGTTGCAGCAGCATGCAGTCAAAAGAAAAAATTAAATGAAAAAGTAATGAAATTAGTCTGTTTTCAACAAATGAACTGTTTTAGACATTTTTTTAAGATAACAAGATCAAATGTATAGTCACTATTGAGTGAATGAACAAAATAATTTTGCAATTAAAGCTTCCTGTCATCCCCATACTGCCCATTAAAATACTGTGAAGTTGCTGTGTTTATAACAAGGTTTGTAGTGTAACAGTTAGTGTCACTGCCTTTGGAACTGAAGGTCCTGGGTTTGCCTGTCTGAGGATACATTTTGACCACTCACTTTAGTGTATAGTTTTGACACACAGTGCTTATTTGCATTGCTTAGGTGGCTCTTAAAATAGCCTTTGGGTTTGTGGAATGGCAGGCAAGTGACAATGGTGGTGTGTACAACTGCTTGAGTCTTGCTAGAACAGAGGAGAGACCAGCTCTCAGACTCTCAAGGAAGAAAGAGGTCATTGCCCTCATCAGTGAGATGCACGCCATCCGAACAGTACTGCCCAGGGACACAGTGCTTTACGGCAGAGTGGCAGATCGTGGGCATGCACATGTCAATGAGAAATGCAAGCTGGCCCATGTGGAACTGACAAACAGCTTACACCAATTCAAATGCACGCAGTACACATGGTACTTTGCACACTATCAATACTTAAAATGTATGTTCTGTTCCAAATCTGAGTACTCCCATCTGTTTTCATATTTATACTGGTATTTATAAATGAGGACTTGTGCTCTGTTACTGGAGTAGGACAGCTGTGTACACCATTACTTAGGACATTTGTAGCTGAAGTTTAATATTGAAGGATTTAGAGCACCTATCCAATTTCAGATGTGTAAAAAAGTTCTGTACTTGTCTCATGACTATATTACAGCTGTTTCTCGACAGTTTGTCCTTTTTTGCAGTTACCAGAATTGCCATTGATGATCCACAGTGTTAGGCATTATTTTCTGTTCATTCATCGAGACCATGAATAGTAGAATCAGGTGTTGGTGAACTGGGCTTGAACAAAAAAGCCTACATAAACCTGTAGCTTATCAAGAGCAATTGTGACCATCCGTGAACTGCATTTACAAAGTTGACTAGATCTGAATGTACATTTGGTTGTAAATTGTATATTTAGTGATAACTCACTTTTGCTTACAGGTAATGTAGTACTAGGCCTTTCTTCAGTAAACTACTGTCAGGTACATTTTCACTTAAATTGTTAATGGGTACATGTTAATTATTTGTATATTTTCCAGGAGCTTGATTGATTGTCTTGAGAGATCAGGAAAAATATCGCCAGATTACTCAATATTGGCTTAAATGGGTTTCTGTTGTTTTTTCCCCCCACTTTCCTCTGGAAAAGCTGTTAATATTAAATAAATACTAACAACTACATTATCTCTTTTGCCGTTTGTCATTATTGTTTACTTTGAACTTTTATTGCTGTGTTATGGTGTATTATATTATTGTATAATGATGTTGCATTATCACCTTCTGGAGTAAAAATCACGGACATTTAAAACAAAAAAGAGAATAGGCATTGGTCTGAAGGTGAAAAAGAAAGGAAGTTCACATGAGCACCACAATGCCTATTCCACCCATGCTCTACCAAGGTTTTCCAGCACACAGCTTTGACCAACTACAGTAGCTATGTTGGTATTGTACTACTAACTGTGTAGGCATGTGGCTTAGGATTCAAAACTACTCAAGCAGCCTAAATCCATACTCTTCACAGGGATAGTGGACTTTACAGTGCACTGCTATTGACATTTTGTACAGTGCATTCGGCAAGTGTTCAGACCTCTGGACTTTTTACACATTTTGTTGTTATAGCCTTCTTCTATAATGGATAAAAAAATTTTTAAATCCACATCAATTGTAGACCTGCACCGGGCTGGGAAGACTGAATCTGCAATAGGTAAGCAGCTTGGTTTGAAGAAATCAACTGTGGGAGCAATTATTAGGAAATGGAAGACATACAAGACCACTGATAATCTCCCTCGATCTGGGGCTCCACGCAAGATCTCACCCCGTGGGGTCAAAATGATCACAAGAATGGTGAGCAAAAATCCCAGAACCACACGGGGGGACCTAGTGAATGACCTGCAGAGAGCTGGGACCAAAGTAACAAAGCCTACCATCAGCAAGGGCATTGAAGATGAAACGTGGCTAGGTCTTTCAGCATGACAATGATCCCAAACACACCGCCCGGGCAACGAAGGAGTGGCTTCGTAAGAAGCATTTCAAGGTCCTGGAGTGGCCTAGCCAGTCTCCAGATCTCAACCCCATAGAAAATCTTTGGAGGGAGTTGAAAGTCCGTGTTGCCCAGCAACAGCCCCAAAACATCACTGCTCTAGAGGAGATCTGCATGGAGGAATGGGCCAAAATACCAGCAACAGTGTGTGAAAACCTTGAGAAAACTTACAGAAAACGTTTGACCTCTGTCATTGCCAACAAAGGGTATATAACAAAGTATTGAGAAACTTTTGTTATTGACCAAATACTTATTTTCCGCCATAATTTGCAAATAAATTAATTAAAAATCCTACAATGTGATTTTCTGGATTTAATTTTTTTTTTGTCTGACATAGTTGAAGTGTACTACCTATGATGAAAATTACAGGTCTCTCTCATCTTTTTAAGTGGGAGAACTTGCACAATTGGTGGTTGACTAAATACTTTTTTTGCCCCACTGTAGTTGAGCAGTGACGCTCCCCATCCAACCTGACAGAGCTTGAGAGGTTCTGTAGAGAAGAACGGGGGAAACTCCCCAAATACAGGTGTGCCAAGCTTGTAGCGTCATAGACTCAAGGCTGTAATCACTGCCAAAGATGCTTCAACAAAGTACTGAGTAAAGGATCTGAATACTTATGCAAATGTGGTAGTTTTTTTATATATACATTTTCAAACATTAAAAAAAAGAAAAGTTTTCTCTTTGTCATTATCAGGTATTGGTATTGTGTGCATATTGATGAGGGAAAATAGTCTCAACCAGTCTCAACATCAACAGTGAAGAGGCGACTCTGGGATGCTGGCCTTCTAGGCAGAGTTCCTCTGTCCAGTGTCTGTGTTCTTTTGCCCATCTTAATCTTTTCTTTTCATTGGCCAGTCTGAGATATGGCTTTTTCTTTGCAACTCTGCCAAGAAGGCCAGCATCCCGGAGTCGCCTCTTCACTGTTGACGTTGAGACTGGTGTTTTGCAGGTACTATTTAATGAAGCTGCCAGTTGAGGACTTGTGAGGCGTCTGTTTCTCAAACTAGACACTCTAATGTACTTGTCCTCTTATGTCAGTTGTGCACCGGGGCCTCCCACTCCTCTTTCTATTCTGGTTTGAGCCAATTTGCGCTGTTCTGTGAAGAGAGTAGTACACAGCATTGTTTGAGATCTTGAGTTTCTTGGCAATTTCTCGCATGGAAGAGCCTTAATTTCTCAGAACAAGAATAGACTGATGAGTTTCAGAAGAAAGTTGTTTGTTTCTGGCTATTTTGAGTCTGTAATCGAACCCACAAATGCTGATGCTCCAGATACTCAACTAGTTTAAAGAAGGACAGTTTTATTGCTTCTTTAATCAGAACAACAGTTTTCAGCTGTGCTAACATAATTTGGTTGGTTTTTTTACCCCCCAATTTCGTGGTATCCAATTGATTAGTAGCTACTATCTTGTCTCATTGCTACAACTCCCGTACGGGCTCGGGAGAGACGAAGGTTGAAAATCATGCGTCCTCCGATAAACAACCCAACCAAGCCGCACTGCTTCTTAACACAGCGCGCATCCAACCCGGAAGCCAGCCGCACCAATGTGTCGGAGGAAACACCGTGCACCTGGCAACCTTGCGTGCACTGCGCCCGGCCCGCCACAGGAGTCGCTGGTGCGTGATGAGACAAGGATATCCCTACCGGCTAAGCCCTCCCTAACCCGGACGACGCTAGGCCAAATGTGCGTCGTCCCACGGACCTCCCGGTCACGGCCGGTTACGACAGAGCCTGGGCACGAACCCAGCACTGTGCCACCCGGGAGGCCTGCTAAAGGGTTTTCTAATGATCAATTAGCATTTTAAAATTATAAACTTGGATTGGCTAACACAACGTGCCATTGGAATACATGATTGATGGTTGCTGATAATGGGCCTCTGTACGCCTACTGTATGTAGATATTCCATAAACAATCTGCCATTTCCAGCTACAATAGTCATTAACAACATTAACAATGTCGACAATGTACTTCTGATCAATTTGATGTTGTCTTAATCGACAAAAAAACGTGCTTTTCTTTCAAAAACAAGGACATTTCTAAGTGACCCCAAACTTCTGATTTTTGTGATATCCAATTGTTAGTTAGTCTTGTCTCATCACTTCAACTCCCGTACGGACTCACTGTACAGCTGGCGACCGAAGTCAGCATTGAGGCGCCCGGCTGCCACAAGGAGTTATTAGCGCACAATGGGACAAGGACATCCCAGCCAGCCAAACCCTCCCCTGTCCGGGACGACGCTGGGCCAATTGTGTGCTACCTCACGGGTCACCCGTTCGCAGCCGGCTGCAAAACAGCCTGGGATCGAACCCGGATCTGTAGTGACACCTCTAGCACTGCGATGCAGTGTCTTAGACTGCTGCGCCACTCGGGAGGCTAAGCTACACATTATTTTGACAGAGTTAATGAACTGTCCGTTGATCAGCACAGCAAATGATAAAACAGGACCATGTTTGAAAACATTAAACAGGTAAATTAACAGTTGCATACAGGCTCTATCTGAGCTACTGTGTCCAACAAACCACCACCTGTTGTTATGTTGGGTACCTACTGACAAAAATGTTATTATTATTATTTTATGACGTATTGCTAAAATAAAGGTTTAAGGAAATACAGGCATGCAACACATTACTAAAATACAAAACAGCTTAATCAAGCGTGATGGTCTTGTAAGTGTAAAAGCAAAGCTTTCTTTCATTGGATAAAGAAAAGCATGACAAATTAGTGTAACAGGATGTCTTACTGTGGTGTGTGAAGAATCCAATAGACCCCTTTCTGTGTTTGCACACATTGCTTTGCAAGGGTGTTGTGTGCAAGTTGGTGGCAGGACAAGGGGGAGATGCCTTAAAAATGCCTCGATTTACATGTTGCTTATGAGTGCATTTCATACTACTTTTGGATTATAAATGGATGTTAAGGCCCAGATTTAATATAATGTTTGTTTCATCATTGCAAATCAACTGCCTTCTACTTAAACACTTCAACTTCAACCAGTAAGTGGCTCTTAGGCTGTAGCAAAAGCTAGCCAATCAATGAACGTTACAACTGCTGCATCCAAAATAGTTATTTGCAAAGATCACAGCCAAATATAATATCAGCAACTGTTCAGGTAAGAATCAAAACATCATTGTAAGTATGTGAGAATCCCAAAAAGTAATTTAGTGTCGAAGTAATAACGTAAATCTAGGCTATGTTGAATGGGCACAGATGGCGATGGCTTTCTTACTGCCACCAAGAGTTGCTTGCATCCGTGCGTGACGTCAGTGTGTCGCGGATTGGAAAAGGGTTTATACTTTTGTATTTGTATTTATTATGGATCCCCATTAGTTCTTGCCAAAGCAGCAGCTATTCTTCCTGTGGTCCAGCAAAATTAAGGCATTTTATACAATTTTATTGTAAAGGTTTTCCTCCTCTTCGTCTGAAGAGGAGAGGTGAGAAGGATCGGAGGACCAATATGCGACATGGTAAGTGTCCATGGTTCCTTTAATAAGAAATCCTCAACATGAACACAACTGATACAAAAACAATAAACGTGAAACTAACGAAAACCAAAACAGTACCGTGTGGTGAAAAACACATACACGGAAACAAACACCCACAAACAAACAGTGAAACCCAGGCTACCTAAGTATCGTTCTCAATCAGAGACAACTAATGACACCTGCCTCTGATTGAGAACCATAGTAGGCCGAAACATAGAAATCCCCAAATCATATAAAAACAAACATAGACTGCCCACCCCAACTCACGCCCTGACCATACTAAATAATGACAAAACAAAGGAAATAAAGGTCAGAACGTGACATTTAGAAACATTACAATATATTGACAGATTTCACAACACACTGTGTGCCCTCAGGCCCTTACTCCACCACTACCACATATCTACAGTACTAAATCCATGTGTATGTATAGTGCGTATGTTATCGTGTGTGTGCGTATGTTATCGTGTGTGTGTGTGTGTGTGCGTGTGTGTGTGTGTGTGTGTGTGTGTGTGTGTGTGTGTGTGTGTGTGTGTGTGTGTGTGTGTGTGTGTGTGTGTGTGTGTGTGTGTGTGTGTGTGTGTGTATGCGTGTGGCTGTGCCAACGTTTGTGTTGCTTCACAGTCCCCGAATGTTCCATAAGGTGTTTTTTTATCAGTTTTTTAAATCTAATTTTACTGCTTGCATCAGTTACTTGATGTGGAATAGAGTTCCATGTAGTCATGGCTCTATGTAGTACTGTGTGCCTCCCATAGTCTGTAGTGGACTTGGAGACTGTGAAAAGACCTCTTGTGGCATGTCTTGTGGGGTATGCAAGGGTGTCCAAGCTGTGTGCCATTAGTTTAGACAGACAGCTTGGTGCATTCAACATGTCAATATCTCTCATAAATAAAAGTTGGGATGAGGTCAATGTCTCCTCCACTTTCAGCCAGGAGAGATTGACATGCATATTATTAATATTAGCTCTCTGTATACATCCAACGGCTAGCCGTGCTGCCCTGATCTTTATTTGTGGCACCTGACCACACGACTGAACACTAGTCAAGCTGCGACAAAACTAGGGCCTGTAGGACCTGCCTTGTTGATAGTGTTGTTAAGGCAGAACATTGCTTTATTATAGACAGATTTCTCCCCATCTTAGCTACTACTGCATCAATATGTTTTGACCATGGCAGTTTACAATCTAGGGTTACTCCAAGCAGTTTAGTCATCTCAACTTCCTCAATTTCTACATAATTTATCAGAAAATTTAGTTTGGTTTAAGATTTAATGAGTGTTTTGTTCCAAATACAATACTTTTAGTTTTAGAAATATTAAGGGCTAACTTATTCCTTGCCACCCACTCTGAAACTAACGGCAGATCTTTGTTGAGTATTGCAGTCATTTCAGTCGCTGTAGTAGCTGACATGTATAGCGTTGAGTAATCCGCATACATAGAAACTCTGGCTTTACTCAAAGTCAGTGGCATGTCATTAGTAAAAATTGAAAAATGCAAGGGCTTAAACAGCTACCCCGGGGAATTCCTGATTCTAACTGGATTATATTTGAGAGGATTCCATTGAAGAACACCCTCTGTATTCTGTTTGACAAGTAACTCTTTATCCGCATTATAACAGGGTGTGTAAAGCCATAACTGTCAGAGTCTAGGTGATGTGGGTAAGGCGGAGTCAGGCGCAAGACACAGAGATGAGTAATAATAGTAATAGTACTCAAATATAATCTTCCAACAAGGAGAACGAAAATCCAGAATCACATAAACGAGACAACTGACAACAATAAACACGCACAAAACCATGATGGCTCCAGAGGGTTAAATAGGGAAATAATTCAAACGTAATGGGAACCAAGTGTGTACAATACAGACAAAACAAATGGAAAAAGAAATGTAGACCTGTGGAGGCTAGAAAGCCGGTGACATCAACCGCCGAACGCCGCCCGAACAAGGAGAGGCATCAACTTCGGCGGAAGTCGTGACAATAAAACATACGTTTTTCCAGCAGCAGACTATGATCGATAATTTCTAAATCTGCACTGAAGTTTAACAAGACAGCCCCTACAATCATTTTATCATCAATTTCTCTCAGCCAATCATCAGTCATTTGTGTAAGTGCTGTGCTTGTTGAGTGTCCTTCCCTATAAGCGTGCTGAAATTCTGTTGTCAATTTGTTTACTGTGAAATAGCATTGTAGGTGCCCCAAAGCTTTTTACTATCATTCTTTATATAATGTATCTTTGTTTCATTGTGTAGTTTATTTTTATTTAGTTTAGTCACATGATTTCTAAATTTGCAGTACGTTTGCTAATCAGTTGGGCTGCCAGACTTAATTGCCATACCTTTTGCCTCATCCCTCTCAACCATACAATTTTTCAATTCCTCACCAATCCAAGGGGATTTCGCAGTTTTTACAGTAATTGTCTTAACAGGTGCATGCTTATTAGTAACTGGAATAAGTAGTTTCATAAATGCGTCAAGTGCAGCGTCTGGTTGCTCCTCATTACAAAACACACACCAGCAAATATTCTTTACATCATCAACATATGAATCACTACAAAACGTATTGTATTACCTCTTATACACTATATTTGGCCCAGCCTTTGGAACTTTGGTTTTCCTAGATATGGCTATTATATTGTGATCACTACATCCTATGGATTTGGAAACTGATATAAATCAAATATCTGCATCATTAGTAAAGATGTGATCAATACATGTTAATGATTTAATTCCTGTGCTGTTTGTAACTATCTTGTATGTTGACTGACAACCTGACCCAGGTTGCAGGCATTGTTTACAGTTTGAAGTTTTTTCCTGAGTGGGCAGCTTGATGATAGCCAGTCAATATTTAAATCACCCAGAAAATATACTTTTCTGTTGATATCACATACATTATCAAGCATTTCACACATGCTATCCAGATACTGACTGTTAGCACTTGGTAGTCTGTAGCAGCTTCCCACAAGAATGGGCTTTAGGTGAGGCAGATGAACCTGTAGCCATATTACTTCAACAGTATTTAACATTAGATCATCTCTAAGCTTTACAGGAATGTGGTTCTGAATATAGACCGCAACATATATATAAGACCGTCTCCGTTGGCATTTCTGTCTTTTCGGTACATGTTATAACCATGTATTGCTACCACTGTATCATCAAAGGTATTATCTAAGTGAGTTTCAGAGATAGTCAGAATATGAATGTCATCTGTTACAAGCAAGTTATTGACTTAATGAACCTTGTTTCTTAGGCAACATATATTAATGCGGGCTGTTTTTAGCACTTTTCTGGGTTGCTTGATTGTTTTTAATGTTTTACTGGGAAGCTTATTAGAGGTAGACTTACTCATGTTATTTACATTGGATCTGATGAGGGTGAGCTGCATAAAGTGGTCTTCCTACAATTTCACACCGCCTCAGTGCTAACAGTGCAACTCTGGTTTATAGGCTCATGATTACTCCTTACAATAGCTGGAGGATTAACATATGTATTCGGTGCAATTAGGGGTAGATAAATTAAATTACTTACATTGTGTTTGCCAATTCCCCTAAGATCGTGTACATTTGATGCAGCATTATGACGACTCAATGTCACAATGGCAGGGATTAACTGAGCTGGTCTTGGATCATTTTCAATCCAGGAGCCAAGATGCTTTGGATGGACTCCGTCATTCCTGTAGAGTATCTTCTTGTCAGGGCAAGTGTATGCAGTAAAAAGTACATTATTTTCTATAGGAATGAAGTGGAGTAAAAGTTGTCAAAAATATCAATGGTAAAGTACAGATACCCCAAAAAACGACTTAAGTAAAACTACTTTAAAGTACTACTTGAGTACTTTACACCACTGGACTCTACTGTTTACAATATACTCTGCTGTTTTGAATTGATGAAAAACTTGACTTTATGTGATCGTCATGATTACTTGTCACTTGGGTATAGAGATTGATGTACTGTATGTTTGCACATGTTTATGTTGATATATGTTTGAAAATATTGATTTACTGTATGTTTGCATATGTTCTTACATTGACAGCACATTGAATGTCATTTTGCACTACCATTGAATGTCAACAGCACATTGAATGTCAACATACACTATCATTCAAAAGTTTGGGGTCACTTCAAAATGTCCTTGTTTTTTAAAGAAAAGCACATTTTTTGTCCATTAACATAACATCAAATTGATCAGAAATACAGTGTTAATGTTGTTAATGACTATTGTAACTGGAAACAGTAGATTGTTTAAGGAATATCTACATAGGTGTACAGAGGCCCATTATCAGCAACCATCACTCCTGTGTTCCAATGGCACGTTGTGTTAGCTAATCCAAGTTTATTATTTAAAATGCTAACTGATCATTTTGCAATTATGTTAACACAGCTGGAAACTATTGTCCTGGGTAAATAATTAATTAAACTGGCCTTCTTTAAACTAGTTGAGTATCTGGAGCATCAGCATTTGTGGGTTCGATTACAGGCTCAAAATGGCTAGAAACAAAGGCCTTTCTTCTGAAACTCGTCAGTCTGTTCTTGTTCTGAGAAATGAAGGCTACTCCATGTGAGAAATTACCAAGAAACTGAAGATCTCGAACAAAGCTGTGTACTACTCTCTTCCCAGAACAGAGCAAACTGTCTCTAACCAGAATAGAAAGAGGAGTGGGAGGCCCCGGTGCACAACTGAGCAAGAGGACAAGTACATTAGAGTGTCTAGTTTAAGAAACTCAACTGGCAGCTTCATTAAGTCCTCAACTGGCAGCTTCATTAAATAGTACCCACAAAACACCAGTCTCAACGTCAACAGTGAAGAGGCGATATTGGCCTTCCAGGCAGAGTTGCGAAGAAAAAGCCATATCTCAGACTGGCCAATAAAAATAAAATATTTAGATGGGCAAAAAACACAGACTCTGGACAGAGGACCTCTGCCAAGAAGGTCAGCATCGCGGAGTCGCCTCTTCAGTGTTGATGTTGAGACTGGTGTTTTGTGAGTACTAGTTAATGAAGCTGCCAGTATTTGGTTTGGCCTATGCCACCGAGAGTAATGGGCATGTGGAAAGAAATGGGCATATCTCATAGGGGTGTCCTGATTTTGTTATGGGATTGCCCTGCCCGCCCGGAACCCCAGTAACTCAATCCGTATTTATTAATTTTATATCCTTCTCAAAACAACAGGTGCAAACTCTGTACATGTTCAAATGTTTAGTAAATCTAACTTTATCCCTTGTTAATAAAGTGTGAGATTTGTGAAACAGGAAAAGAGTGGGATATCCTCACCCTGTCAGCTGCACTTTCAGAAACACTCCAACTACTGAGAAAAATGGTTTCTGGTTACCATGGCACCATAGCCTCTCATAACTGTGATCATGGAACATCTGAATATGTCCTGAATGGATGGTTTGATATGGCTCAGTTGAACAGAACATTTGTTTAAACAGTAGTTAGCCAGGCTTCAGGTGAAATAACACATAGATGGTATCATAGTTAGATGCAGGACATTATGTTTGTTATTGTAGATGGCTGGCTCTTTGAACTGCCGGATTTATGCACATGAGATTATATGATACAGTGAGCCATGTTCTCCTCAGGGTTGACTAATGATGAGGCACCACAGCATGTCACCCTGCTACCATCTACCACCTTAGCCAGGGTGATGCAATGTCGGCTCATTCAATCTTTAAATTGTGGTTTGTAAAATGAGCAAACAGGCCTTGTGAAACCAATGATGTATATAACCATATATGGGATGGTTATGCTATGCTTTGGCCATTGAGAGGCTTTGAAGCTGCCAGTCGGCCATATTGGCACTGGAGAAGGTGAGGACCAAGGTGCAGCGTGGTATGTGTCCATATTTATTTAAAATGAACACGGTAATAACAAAAATGCCAAAGAGAAACGACCGCAAACAGTTCTGGCTTGTGCAGACACACAACAGAAAACAATCACCCACAAAACACAATAGAAAACAGGCTCCTTAAATATGGTCCTCAATCAGGGACAACGATTGACAGCTGCCTCTGATTGAGAACCATACCAGGCCAAACACAGAAATAGCAAATGATAGAAAAACTAACATAGACAACCCACCCAACCATACTAAAACAAAGACATAACAAAATAACTAAGGTCAGAACGTGACAACTTCAAGGAAAATGTTTTTAGATATTTATTTATTTTCATGTTTGGCTCACATACTATAATTTAAAAGTATGCAATAAAGTGTCTAATAGAATAAAATGTGGGAAAAATGAATATAGACATTAAGAAATGCATTTCTATAGCTTCCCCCAAAAATGTACAATGGTGGGGAGCGCTAAGATGGAGGCACGGTGGCTTCAACAGCCACGTGCTGTCATCTAGTGTGTAAATATAAATCATTGTGTGAAACTCTCCAGGCAACGCTATTATCTTCTTGCCCGAGATGAGTAGATGTTTGACTAATTGTGTGTCGCCCATTGCTAGTTGTGTCACAGGGGGACCTTTGGATGTGGCTGCCTTATGACTGCTATCTACCAGAGTTCTGCCATAATTTACAGTGCCCAAGTACTACAGTAGGTCTTATGTAACAGACCCTGCAGATTAGCTTTCCCTTTACCCTCCCCTTCCTCCCCCAGATGGCCATTGGCTTTTCTTCCTCCGTGTCTCTCTCTTTCTCATCTTCTGACAACCTCCCTGCACGCACGCACGCACACACGCACACTAACACCCATGCATTCATGCTACACACACACACACACACATCACAACTGCTGCTACCACACTCTTATTTACTATTGCAAATACTGAACAATTTAAGTACTTGTCCCCCAATTCCCCCTTCCCTGATACATGTGTAAATATTGTATAATAAATTGTACCTTCCTGTATTATACTTATGCTAAAATGTTTAATATTTTCTGCTGAGCCATATCTTATATTATTTTGTATTGTTGTTGCATTGTTGAGGAGAAACCTGCAAGTAAGCATTTATTTGGACTGTGTATACCATGTGTTTCCTGTACATACAACCTTTTTTATTTTTTTTTATTTTACTTGCGTGTGAAATGGTTCTTTCTTTCTTGTTCGGGAGAGGCGTAGGTCGAGAGCCGTGCGTCCTCCGAAACACAACCCAACCAAGCCACACTGCTTCTTGACACAATGCCCACTTAACCAGGAAGTCAACCGCACGAATGTTTCGGAGGAAACGCCGTACACCTGGCAACTGTGTGAGCGTGCACTGTGCTCAGCCTGCCACAGGAGTCGCTAGTGCGCGATGGGACAAGGACATCTGGGCCAATTGTGCACTGCCCCATGGGTCTCCCGGTCACAGCCGGCTGCGACAGAGCCTGGACTCGAACTCAGAATCTCTAGTGGCACAGCTAGCACTGCGATGCAGTGCCTTATACCACTGTGCCACTCGTGAGGCCTCATTGCCATGTCTAAGAATATTGTTAATCACTGGAAGTTTACTGATGTGATTAATGTACAGTAAGTGTTTGTCTAAATACGTTCAATAGATATACAAGTCTTCACTACAAATAAATGTATACCTTAGACCTGAAGTTTTCTGACAGAAAGCCATTCATCCTGCACCTGCTAAAACTGTCTTTCTATGTCGTCTGCTTATGGTCCATTGTGGAATTAGTTTGCCCTTGTATGATTGTCTTATTGTGAGGCTGAGGGATTTGTAAGGGACAGCCCGAAGGGTCGGCTGTGGGGGCAGATCAGGACAGCTCTGTTCCGGTTAATCAAATGGATGAGAGGGGACAGTACCAATACACACTTCATGTCGAGCATCCTGGTGACTGTGGTTGGAAATCTAGACTAGCAAAGGGTCTTGTTGTAGGTGCCCCCACACCCCTACCAAAAAATATTTAGAAAAATAAGAGATTAACACATAAGTGTTTTAGTTGAAACGGGATAGTCTGGATTAAGGATTGTCCCAGGTTTTGATGCATATTACATGTTAATATGTTCCATCTAAAAAGTTATATTCCTGATGCACAGGAGATAGTGAAGACCAATAAGTTATGAAGACTGTAGTAATTGTAGTAATTGATTTCCGGTCACATGTTGCTACTTCCATGTGGTTGACCTGGATGATGGAAGATGTCATATGTGTTTGGGTGGTATGGACACGCGCAGTCGCATACCATCGGGTGCTGTTCCTATAAGAGGATTTTCATGACGGGATACCTAGTAAGGCTCTGGTGGTAAGCCCTTATCCATCAAGGTCATTTGTATCCTTAGTCCACTTTAGAGCCGTGCTCATCCGGCAGTCTGCGTCACAATTTTAGAAAAACATGTTCATCTTCTAATTTATGTGGATATAGGGACAAAATGATGCTATTATAACCCTCTAAATGGACAAAACAGTCTGGTTTCTACGATCACACATCAGCTGGTACATCTTCATACACATGACAGCAGAAGCCCCAAAGTAGTACTGTATGGGGAGGTGGACAATCATTCCTGTCATGATGACAAGAGCATGCTATGTATGGAAGCTGAGATCTGTAACGCTCTAGCACTCTCTGGTGGCAGTAACTGCTCTACAGTTTAGGACGTACGATTGAGTAAAGCAAAACATGAAAACTGCTAGATATTATTTTCAAACAAGCTACTTATAGGGTGACCAGACGTATCCGTTTTTGGTGGCCTGTCCCCGGCTGGAGCTGTCCCCGGAAATGTCCCCGTTTTTAACTGTGCGTTATAAACAGACTGCAAGTGAAATAATATTATACGTGGCAAGACCGGGCAGCAGAGCCTACCGGTTGACGTCTCAATCGCGTTGTGCTTGTTTCGTCCAGCAGAGGGGGATGCTCGATGTAGCAGCTTCACTCACTCTTCTTCTTCGAACTACTTGTTCGCGTTAGTTTTAGAGAAAACTGCTGTGGAAAACTCGGCCAGAAGCTAGCAAGTGTCAAGTGAATCCACAACATCCCCACAAACAAACAAAGTTACACTCGTTTGAGATACTAGCTAATGATGTAATGTCACAATTTATTATATAGATAGATTATTTAAAATAGCAAATGTTTAAAATAGCAAATGTTAGCTAGCATAACCTGTTGACTAAGTTATCTTGCTAGGTTAGCCAGCTACTGTCATGGTAGCTAGGTTAAAAAACGTTCACATGTAAACATGCAGTGGACGGGCTATTTGAAAATATGATTATATTAAATTAATGCACAATTTGAGATTATTTATTTGTAGATTACAATGTTAATGATTTGGCATTATAAGTAGTGTGAAAATATATTTCGAAATTTGCATGGATAACATTAGCATAATGTTTTCTGTTAGAGTGGAGAGGAAGAAGACTGGATAGAGGAGGAAAAGTATGATTTCAGAGCCTGCCAATTTATTGTTGCAAACCATTTTTTTTAAATACAAAAATGAGTCAAGCAATGGGAATCTGTTAACCAAAGTATATTTGAATTATCTCTTTCCAAGAAACGTAAATGCCATTTTACAGTTTTTTCCAACTGCTTACACACGTTTTCAAAACTGTCTCCTTTTCTTCAAAACTCTACACACAATTCCCAAAACTGCACACACAAAATGCAAAATGCCTCACATCTCCTTCAAAATGTAACACTGCATTCAAAATGCCATAAACACATGTCAGAATGAAGCATTTGCATCAAATGGCAAACACTGCTTTCATAGTAGTACATTATTGGATATACCATGTAAACAATGTTGTTCTAAATCTAAAGCTCTTTGGTCTTTCATAGGCTTATATCTACATTTCAATACAATGTTCTACAGTGAAAGTAATCTGCTGAGAGGGGTAACAAGTACACTAAACACCAATGCAATGTAGAAACAGAAAATATGTATTAGGCCAAACATTACTGTTGGGCAGTCACCAGCTACGCTTCGTCTCTTCTCCGGTCTGGGTCTGGCCACAATACTTCGTCCACATCACAAGATACGTTTTCTCTTGCCAAACATTGAGGGAAGTATCTCCTAGCATGGCGTATCCAACCTTGGATAGAGGCAACCTCTATGTCTCCACATGCGTCCTCCATTGCGGGCATAGGGTTGGCGATCATACACTTTCCAGCGCCAGGCTGAGAAGAATTCCTCTATGGGATTTAGAAAAATGTGAATATGGGGGTAGGTACAAAACTACAAATTGTGGATGGGTGGCAAACCAGTTTTGGACCAGAACAGCCCGGTGAAAACTAACATTGTCCCATAAAACCACAAATCTAGCATGCTCCTGATCTGGATCAGAGACAAGCATTGTGTAAATTGCATCCAGAAAAGTGAGCATATGGCCAGTGTTGTACGGACCCAGTGTGGCATTGTGATGGAGGACCCCGTTTTGAGTGATGGCAGCACACAGTTATATTACCCCCACGCTGTCCAGGGACATTGGTAATTGCCCTCTGTCCTATTACATTTCTTCCGCGGCGCCTGGTTTTGGTGAGGTTGAAGCCAATCTCATCCACATAAATAAATTCATGGCGAATTACATGGGCATCCAGCTCCAATACTCTGTAACAGACAAAAGGATATACAGATGAGTAAATATGGTATGTCTGAAGTACTGGAAGTAGTGTTGCATACATAACTCTACAAAGTCATGTCGCATATTCTTGACTCTGTCAGAGTTTCTCTCAAATGGCACCTTGTAAAGTTGTTTCGTCACTCGGTGCCGTTGGAGGATGCGTTGTATGGTCGACAGGCTTACAGCATTGATGTTGTTAAATATGGTGTCATTATTCAAGATATGCTCTCTTATCTCTCGAATCCTAATTGCTTTGTTGGCCAAAACCATATTTATAATTGCAGTCTCTTGTACATCTGTAAACAAGCGTCCTCGTCCTCCATGATGTCTTTGCCTTTCCACTCTGTACAGAATGCAAATACAGTATGTATTCAGCATAGGAACTAAACAATGTACAACCAAATAACCAACCTCATTCATTCAATACAGTGCAATAAATGGATGGCTTCGAGTTACAAATGTTTATGCAATACTATGCAGTCATATGTATTTTACAGTACATTACTGTAATGCTAAAATAGTCATTATATAGTTGCATACCTGTTCTCATTTCTGAAGGTTCGAATTATGGACGCCTCTCTCATGGTCTCTCACGACTCTCAGTCCAGCCTCTCTCATGGTCATACCGTGGTTGATCGAATGATCAACAAGTTGTGCCCTAATCTCATCAGAGATGGCTCTCCTTCCTTCTCTTCTTTGCCCTTGTCCTCTTCTTCCTCTCCCTCCTACTCCTCTTGCTCTCTGTCCATTGTTGGTATCCATTGTTCAAAACCGGTAATCTGACCTTTGACCTATTTATAGGCCTATACTACAGTAAAGCAGTGATTGGTTAGTGATCAGTTAAGCTATTAGTGTTTGCACATGTGAGGAGTGTGTGTGTGACCTGGTGAATACGTGTAGCATTTTGATTGGTTGTGTTTGGAAAAGGAAAGCAAGTCACTTCCTGTTAGATGTTTGTGTTTTAGGTAGAGCATTGTGTGTAGTGTTTTGAAAAAAGTGTTTTATGCAATTGACAACTGAGTCAAAGGCTGAGAAATAGCTTATGGTTTTGGATATTTGGTGTGTAGTTTTGCACTTTGAGTGAGAGGTTTCAAAAATCGTGTGACATGAAAATATTTTGTGTGTAAGCAGTTGGAAAAAACTGTAATGACAACATGATGAGAAAATTTCCATTTATACGCTCAGGTCAAGACGATAGAATGGTTAACTGCACCCTTTGTAATTCCTCTTTTTCAATTGGCAGCCGGGGAAGAACGGCAGTTGTAGAACATCAACAGACAAAAAAGCATAAAGCATCTCTGATTGGCCGTGTTGGTATGCCCTCTGTCACCACATTCTTCAAGAAGGTAGAGCCTTCCCAAGAACAATATGATTTAGCTGTGCAGGGGGGTGTCTTTGCATACCACACTATGCAACACAATCATAGTTACTGATCTATGGACTGCACAGCACAACTGACACGAAAGCTTTATGAGCCGAAGTTTACATGTGCTAGGACAAAATGTGAAGCCATAGTGAGTAATGTGTTAGCACCATGGACAACTACTTTGGTAACACAGGACCTAGACCAGGTTGAATTTGTGTCCCTGTCCATTGATGAGTCCAATCATGGACATGTAAAGCTGCTGCCAGTAGTAGTCAGATATTGTAAGATATATGGTGGCAACACATCTGTGGAAACAAAACTGCATGATTTTGTTGAATTGAAAGCAGAAACAGCAGAGGAGATTGCAGCTGAGGTCCTGGTGGTCATCCAAAAATACATGTATAACCTGCAAAACCAAGTCGTGGCATTCTCTGCCAACAACACAAATACCAACTTTTGAGGACTGAATAGGCTGAGGAGGGTCAATGTCCATACCAAAGTTAAAAATGCTGTGCAGCGGGGGGTGATTGGCTTAGGTTGTCCTGCCCACATCATTCATAACACGGTCAGAACAGCTTTGGATATGATTCCCCTTGATGTTGAGTACCTGCTCACAAAGATATTTGGATATTTTCACCGTCAGAGTAGAAAGACTGAAGAGCTTTTGTGAGTTTGTTGGCCAGGAGTACCATAACATTTTAGGACACAGCAATGTTCACTGGCTGTCCATGCTCCCTGCTCTAGAAAGAGTGCTGAAAGGGTATGTGCCATTGAAATCCTTTTTTCTTTCGGAAGACAAATGCCCTGTTGTCCTGTGAGCAATGTTCGAAGATCCACTGACTGAGCTTTGGCTGGCCTTTGTCCATGGAAACTTGACCATATTCAGTGACATGATCAAGATGCTTGAATGCCAGGACCGCTCTGCTGTCTAGTCCGCTGCAATTCTGAGAAACATTGAGGCAAAATTGACTGCAAAATGTGATGACAACTTCATTCCAGTTTTGGTCAGAGAACTTCTGAGAGAGCTAGAGGAAAATGGAGCAATGTCTAAAGAGAGCTTTCTCAAAACATCCCAATCATTCTTCACTACGGCTGCGAACTACTTGCAAGCATTGGGGAAAGCACACAGATAATCTCAAATATTTACATAGTCTCCTTTTAAAAAGGCAAGATCCAGAAGGCAGCAGGCACACTGCAGGAAAAATGCCCCAATGTGACCATCAATGAGGATGCATTGTTTGACGAGGTTACTGGCCTGCAAGAGTTCCTAAAGGGGGGATCGCTTGAAGAATGGAAAACATCTGAGACACCGCTTAGTCAGAGATGGAGCACGGTGGTTACCCACTTCAAACAGAACGACATCCCACACACTAACCTGGCTAGATTAGCGTCTGTTGTCATGTGCTTACCTGGAAGTAATGCACCAGTCGAGAGAGTGTTCCCAAATGAAATATATGGACAGCAGCAAGAAATTAGTTCACTGTTCCTACCATCAAGGCCATGCTTATTGTGAAGATAAACTTTAACCTCCCCTGCCAGGAGTTCATGGAGAAGCTGGCCAAAGACAGAGCAATCCTGAAGAAGATACATTCTTCTGAGAAATATACAGATTAGATTGGTATAAGTATATTATGTAGTTCCCAATCACATCATCGTCTTATTTCTTTATTATGTTGTTAAGTATTTCACATATACTATTGTCTGTTTTTTCAGTTTTGCTCATGTTCTCTTCTGCTCTTAAGTCTACCCAGACTACCAGGACCACTGAATGGCTGTTCAGATCGGACAGTTCTGTCTTGTCTGTAGTGTTTCTGTAGTATAGTTGTTTTCTCTCAGTGTGCCAGTTAGACTAAATACATGAAACTGGAATTGTCACCCTTTTTTTATTTCATAGATAATAACATTGGATATTTTAATAATATATTGACTGCCGAACTGGTTTTAATTTCAGAAATGTGGTCACCTTAACTTACTACATATAACGCCAGCCTCATTATGGAGAGAAGTATACATACATTCATAATGCCCAGGGCCTGGTTCCATAAAACAACTTAAGTACATTTTCCCCTTATCGTTTTCCTTCAAGTTTCCTTAACTTAAAGTCAGTTACACTAAATATTTTAAGGTGAATTTCCCACTTAAATGAAGTGAGAAAGATAAGGGTGTCCATGAGGTCCCTTGTGTGCTTCATTCAGTATGGATATCAATGTAAACAGCATTTGTGGAGATGAATGTTGCTTTCCTCTGTCCGTTTTGCAGAAGGAAAACATCAACCAGCTAGCTCTGTTACTTCAGCTAAACAATAGAAGGTGCACAATCAATATATACATAATTGTGCACAATACATGGCTACAAAGCTAGCTAGCTAGCTTCTCTGTAAGTTAGCTTGACATGCTATAATAAAAAACAAGTAACTAAAATAAAAGTGTTTCATTATCTTCTGAATCAATTTGTTTCTCCTGTCTTGAATGTAGAATAAATATTTTGCAATCTCCCAAAATAAATGCAATCTCTTTGATGAGCTGTTCAGTCAGTGAATGAGCTGTTCAGTCAAGGCATACATGCCTTCAAACTACCATAAAACCCCTTAAGTATACCCTTACTTAAAACATTTGTGGGGCTCTATGCAACACCCTTAAACAATTCCCTTATGTAAGGGGAAATGATTTATTAAGATAAATCCATAAGGGAAACACTAGATGTTTTCTGTTTGAGTTCTGTTCTCTCCCATTGCTAACGTTTGCTTCAAAGCTGATATAATATTTACATTGTCTACAGCAATGCTTGCCAAATAAAGGAGCAATGGCACTTATGTGTGCACACATTTCCTTGAGAGGGAATAGGGATGATGAATAATGGATTCAATCACTTTCACACCTCACTTCAAACATGAAGCTTTGGGTTTACAGTATTTATGCCATTGTACTGGTTAAATACGCCTGCAGAAACCAATGTTAATTATCCATGATGAATGGCATGCATCCATTGCACTGCTCGTGGTAGTATTATTTTTGATTTATTACAGAAACAGGTGAACAGTAGGCCTATTTTAATAAATAATCATTCATTTCATTTATAAAGAGCTTTTCTCACACCCAAGGTGCCCCAAAAATATATAAAATAATAAAAACAATCCAAAACACAGAACATAGAACACAGATAACAATTAAAGCTATATACAGGAATCGCCAGGACAGGAGAACAGAATTGGCACAGGTCCTTGAAAGCTTTTCTGAATAGCACAGTCTTGAGCTGTGCCTTCAACGAGGACAGAGATTCTGCAGCCCTAATTGTGTCTAGAAGTGTGTTCCACAGCCGCGAAGCAGCGCAACTGAAAGCCCTGTCACCCATAGTTTTTAGTCTGCTGCGGGGCTGCTGAAGGGAGACAGACCTAGAGGAGCAAAGGGTGCGTGTGGGGCAGGGGGGTAGACAGAGGTCAGACAGGTTCACTGCCCTACCAAGCAAAAAGGCAGTAACTGCTCATAGCGTGAAACTGAGAAAAAATGATTTTATTTACCTTGGTTTCACAGTACCTTTATGCAGTTACTGCTAACATGACCCCACATTTTCTCCAAAACACAATACAATAGAGGCAGGATACTTGTAAACTCATTTTCGACCAAATGAGCAGTTTCTGCCTTTTTGTTTGGTCCAGAGTTGTAGTCGATGCGTGAGCATATGGGGAGCTAGTGGAGGTTGAACAGCACTGGAGTCATGTGGTCGCTGGGGGAGGTCTGGATGAGAACACATGCAGCAAAGTTACGGACATATTGTAGCCTGTTTAGCCCCTTGGCAGATGCGCCAACATAAAGGGAGTTAGAATAGTCTGGACGGGATGAAATAAAGGTGTGGATCAGTCGGACAGCTGCAGGTTGTGATAGCATAGGTAGCAACCTCACAATATTCCGTAGAAAACATGACTTTGGTCACACTCTTGACGTGGACATCAAATGAGAGCTGTCAAATATCACACCCAGGTTGCGAACCTCACTGGAGGAGAGGACCTTGACACCATTAATATTGAGGTTGTAGCTGCTGACGTTGTTTATGATGGTGCGAGTGCCAATCAGGACGACTTGTGTCTTTTTGCAGTCTAACTGCAGGAAACACAACTGCATCCACGCTTTGATGTCCTGCAGGCAGGTGACCAGGAGTGCAGTGACATTGGCAGTGTCAGTGTTTGTGGAGACATACACCTGGGTGTCATCAGCATCAAAGTGAAAGCCCAGTCTGTATTTCCTCAAGATGTTACCCAGTGGCAGCATGTAGATACAAAACAGTAGTGGCCCCAGGACCGAGCTTCAAGTGATCGCTTGTTGGTCCACAAGTGTGTCTGACCTACTAGGACCGATGGCTACAAACTAGTAGCGATCAGTGAAATAGGACCTGAAACTGTCCTGGATAGAGTCTGTCAGGCCCAGGAGCTTCTCCATGCGATGCAGCAGGATTTGTATTTGTATTGATTAAGGATCCCCAAGGCAGCAGGATTTGTATTGATTAAGGATCCACAAGGCAGCAGGATTTGTATTGATTAAGGATCCCCAAGGCAGCAGGATTTGTATTGATTAAGGATCCCCAAGGCAGCAGGATTTGGATTGATTGAGGATCCCCAAGGCAGCAGGATTTGGATTGATTAAGGATCCCCAAGGCAGCAGAATTTGTATTGATTAAGGATCCCCAAGGCAGCAGCTAATCTTCCTGGGGTCCAGCAACATTAAGGCAGTTATACACAATTTAAAATATTACATGACATTACATTTCATAAAACTTTATCCAATACATTTAGTGTGTTCCCTCACAGGCCAGGACTCCACTATCACATATTAACAATACAACATCCATGTGCACGTGTGTATAGAGTGCGTGTCTTATCATGTGTATTTGTGTCTGTACCTGAGTGTGTCTCTTCACAGACCCCACTGTTCCATAAGGTGTATTTTGATCTGTTTTTTAAATCTGATTCTACTGCTTGCATCAGTTACCTGATGTGGAATAGAGTTCTATGTAGTCATGGCTCTATGTAGTACTAGAGCAACACTTTGTTATAGACAGACTTCTCCCTATCTTAGCTACTGTTGTATCAACATGTTTTGAACACAAGGTTTTACAATCCAGGGTCACTCCAAACAGTTTAGTCATCTCAACTTCCTCAATTTCTACATTATTTATTACAAGATTTAGTTGAGGTTTAGAGTTTAGACAATGATTTGTCTTAAATTCAATGCTTTTAGTTTTAGAAATATTTACGACTAACTTATTCCTTGTCACCCATTCTGAAACTAACTCCAGCTCTTTGTTGAGTGTTGCAGTGATTTCACTCGCTGTAGTGATGACGTGTATAGTGTTGAGTCATCCGCATACATAGACACACTGACTTTACTCAAGGCAAGTGGCATGTCATTAGTAAAAATAGAAAAAAGTAAGGGGCCTAGACAGCTGCCTGGGGAATTCCTGATTCTAACTGGATTATATTGGAGAGGCTTCCATTAAAGAACACCCTCTGTGTTCTGTTTGACAGCTAACTTTTTATCCCCAATAAAGCAGGGGGTGTAAAGCCATTATACATATGTTTTTCCAGCAGCAGACTATGATCGATAATGTCAAAAGCTGCACTGAAGTCTAACAAGACAGCCCCCACAATCTTTTTATCATCATTTTCTCTCAGCCAATCATCAGTCATTTCTGTAAGTGCTGAGCTTGTTGACTGTCCTTCCCTGTAAGCCTGCTGAAAGTCTGTCGATTTGTTTACAGTAAAATAGCATTATATCGTCCACTATTATCCTCAGTAATTTTCCATCCAAGATGTCAGACCCTGGTGGCCTGTCTTTGTTGATAGACAACAATAATATTTTCACTTCTTCCGCACTCACTTTACGGAATTCAAAATTACAATGCTTGTCTTTCAGAATTTGATCAGTTATACTTGAATGTGTTGTGTCAGAGTTTGTTGCTGGCATGTCATGCTTAAATTAGCTAATCTTACCAATGAAAAAAATCATTCAAGTAATTGGCAATATCCATGGGTTTTGTAATGAATTCAATGAATGACAAATTTCATTTAAGGAGCTCCAAAGACTCTTTCATTCTCATATATCTTTGTTTCAGAGTATAGTTTGTTCTTCTTTTTATTAAATTTAGTCACATGATTTCTCAATTTTCAGTACGTTTGCCAATCAGTTGTGCAGCCAGACTTATTTACCATTACTTTTGCCTCATCCATTTCAACCATACAATTGTTCAATTCCTCATAAATCCACAGGGATGTAAGTTTTTACGGTCATTTCCTAATGGGTGCATGCTTATTAGTAACTGGAATAAGCAATTTCAGTAAATGTGTCAAGTACAGCGTCTGGTTGCGCCTCATTACACACCACAGACAAATACTCTTTACAACATAGGAATCACTACAAAATGTATACACTATATTAGGCCCAGCCTTTGGAACTTTGGTTTTCCTAGATATGGCTACTATATTGTGATCACTACATCCTATGGATTTGGATACTGCTTTAAATCAAATATCTGCAGAATTAGTAAAGATGTGATCAAATCAAATTTTATTTGTCACATACACATGGTTAGCAGATGTTAGTGCGAGTGTAGCGAAATGCTTGTGCTTCTAGTTCCGACAATGCAGTAATAACCAACAAGTAATCTAGCTAACAATTCCAAAACTACTACCTTATAGACACAAGTGTAAGGGGATAAAGAATATGTACATAAAGATATATGAATGAGTGATGGTACAGAGCGGCATAGGCAAGATACAGTAGATGGTATTGAGTGCAGTATATACATATGAGATGAGTATGTAAACAAAGTGGCATAGTTAAAGTGGCTAGTGATACATGTATTACATAAGGATGCAGTAGATGATATAGAGTACAGTATATACGTATACATATGAGATGAATAATGTAGGGAACATTATATTAGGTAGCATTGTTTAAAGTGGCTAGTGATATATTTTACATCCTTTCCCATCAATTCCCATTATTAAAGTGGCTGGAGTTGAGTCAGTGTGTTGGCAGCAGCCACTCAATGTTAGTGGTGGCTGTTTAACAGTCTGACGGCCTTGAGATAGAAGCTGTTTTTCAGTCTCTCGGTCCCAGCTTTGATGCACCTGTACTGACCTCGCCGTCTGGATGATAGCGGGGTGAACAGGCAGTGGCTCGGGTGGTTGCTGTCCTTGATGATCTTTATGGCCTTCCTGTGACATCGGGTGGTGTAGGTGTCCTGAAGGGCAGGTAGTTTGCCCCCGGTGATGCGTTGTGCAGACCTCACTACCCTCTGGAGAGCCTTACGGTTGTGGGCGGAGCAGTTGACATACCAGGCGGTGATACAGCCCGACAGAATGCTCTCGATTGTGCATCTGTAGAAGTTTGTGAGTGCTTTTGATGATAAGCCGAATTTCTTCAGCCTCCTGAGGTTGAAGAGGCGCTGCTGCGCCTTCTTCACGATGCTGTCTGTGTGGGTGGACCAATTCAGTTTATCTGTGATGTGTACGCCGAGGAACTTAAAAATTACTACCCTCTCCACTACTGTTCCATTGATGTGGATAGGGGGGTGTTCCCTCTGCTGTTTCCTGAAGTCCACAATCATCTCCTTAGTTTTGTTGACGTTGAGTGTGAGGTTATTTTCCTGACACCACACTCCGAGGGCCCTCACCTCCTCCCTGTAGGCCGTCTCATCGTTGTTGGTAATCAAGCCTACCACTGTTGTGTCGTCCGCAAACTTGATGATTGAGTTGGAGGTGTGCGTGGCCACGCAGTCGTGGGTGAACAGGGAGTACAGGAGAGGGCTCAGAACGCACCCTTGTGGGGCCCAAGTGTTGAGGATCAGCGGGGTGAAGATGTTGTTGCCTACCCTCACCACCCTCACCATCAATACATGTTGATGATTTAATTCCTGTGCTGTTTGTAACTACCCAGGTAGGTTGACTGATAACCGGAACCAGGTTGCAGGCACTAGTTACAGTTTGAAGCTTTTTCTTGATGAAAGCCAGTCAATATTTAAATCACCCAGAAAATATATCTCTGTTGATCACATACATTGTCAAGCATTTCACACCATCTCCAGATATGGACTGTTAGCAGTTGGTGGTCTATAGCAGTTTCCCACCAGCATGGGCTTTTGGTGAGGCAGATGAGCCTGTTGCCATATTACTTCAACAGTTTTTAACATTAGATCATTAGATCATCTCTAAACTTTACAGGAATGTGGTTCTGAATATAAACAGCAACACCTCCACCTTTGACATTTCTGTCTCTACAGTACATGTTATAACCATGTATTTCTACCACTGTATCATCAAATGTATTATCTAAGTGAGTTTCAGAGATTGTCAGAATATGAATCTCATGTGTTACTAGGAAATGATTGATTTCATGAACCTTGTTTCTTAAGGTGT
The DNA here is from genome assembly GCF_034236695.1 of Oncorhynchus nerka. Taxonomy (NCBI): domain Eukaryota; kingdom Metazoa; phylum Chordata; class Actinopteri; order Salmoniformes; family Salmonidae; genus Oncorhynchus; species Oncorhynchus nerka. Next base: position 32,339,776 of record NC_088415.1, read on the forward strand.
TAACGTGGGCTATTTTTTAGAATTTTTCTGGGATGCTTGATTGCTTTCATTGCTTTACTGGGAAGCTTAGCAGAAGTAGACATGCTCATGTTATTTATGTTAGTGCAGGGTGAGCTGCACACACTGGACTTCCTACTAGGGCACACCACCTGAGTGCTAAGGCCCATGGTTTGCACAATGGCACATGATTAGTACATACAATTAGCTGTGAGATCAGCAGGCATGCAGGGCAGTTATAGGGACATACATTAGGTTACTTACATTGTGTCTTCCAACGTCCCTGGGAAAATATACATTTGCTGAAGCATTATGACAACTCAGCGACACAATGGTAGGGATTAACTGAGCTGTGCTTGGGTCGTTGATAAGTCATTGTCCCAACGCAGCCTTATACTGCTGTGAAAGGATTTCGGAACCCAAATTATTTGGGTGGATCCCATCCTCCTTATAAAACAAGCTTTGTTTCCAGAAGGTATCAAAATTGTCAATAAACGTTACACCCACAGAGCTGTAATAGTCTCCTAGCCAGTTATGAAGGGCTAAAAGTGCTGAAACGTTCAATGCCACAATTTAGGGAGGGTAGGGGGCCAGAGATTATGGGGTGTTTGTTGGTGTCAAGCAATGACCCAATCAGTTCTTTAAAATCAATCTTCAGCTGTTCTGAGCTGCCTTTCATAATATCATTGAAGCCCACATGAACTATGATAGACTCAATTTCCTGATGCTGGTTTATAATGTTTGGGAGCAGCTTGTTGATGTCCTGATGCAGGTTTATAATGTTTGGGAGCAGCTTATTGATGTCCTGATGCAGGTTTATAATGTTTGGGAGCAGCTTATTGATGTCCTGATGCAGGTTTATAATGTTTGGGAGCAGCTTATTGATGTCCTGATTCAGGTTTATAATGTTTGGGAACAGCTTGTTGATGTCCTGATTCAGGTTTATAATGTTTGGGAGCAGCTTATTGATGTCCTGATTCAGGTTTATAATGTTTGGGAACAGCTTGTTGATGTCCTGATGCAGGTTTATAATGTTTGGGAGCAGCTTATTGATGTCCTGATGCAGGTTTATAATGTTTGGGAGCAGCTTATTGATGTCCTGATGCAGGTTTATAATGTTTGGGAGCAGCTTGTTGATGTCCTGATGCAGGTTTATAATGGTTGGGAGCAGCTTGTTGATGTCCTGATGCAGGTTTATAATGTTTGGGAGCAGCTTATTGATGTCCTGATGCAGGTTTATAATGTTTGGGAGCAGCTTATTGATGTCCTGATGCAGGTTTATAATGTTTGGGAGCAGCTTATTGATGTCCTGATGCAGGTTTATAATGTTTGGGAGCAGCTTATTGATGTCCTGATGCAGGTTTATAATGTTTGGGAGCAGCTTATTGATGTCCTGATGCAGGTTTATAATGTTTGGGAGCAGCTTGTTGATGTCCTGATGCAGGTTTATAATGGTTGGGAGCAGCTTGTTGATGTCCTGTACTCATGCTCCTGGATAGCACAACGTTTTTTTTCTAGAGACTCACCATTGAACTGCCAAATACAACGGCTTATGAGAAGCAGGATAGCATACACCCTCTGCTCCCCGCGATATGCCCCCTCAGATCCAGACAGAAAGGAGTCGAACTCAATGACAAAGCCGCTGCTGGAGGCAGTGTAGTTGGAGTCAGCATAACCTTCGCAGACAAAAGCAGTCCCAGCGATGAAGGCGCAGGTAGATCAGGTACCAGTGCAACAAAGCTATTCCTTAGTGTCAATCTGCTCCAAACCTCTCAAAGACACTCCAGTCTGCTTTGCAGCAAGCTGCTGCCTTTGGTTTCCACGACTTGTGACATGGGACCAGTGCTGATTGGAACAATCCTCTTGCTGTTCTCAGTCTAATCCACTACAAGATGGAGGAGGAGAAGCAGATAGAGATGACTTCTTTGGCATGCAAGTTCCAGGTAGCACAGGGCATTCGGATAAGGACAAATGACAAGGCGGGGATACATCTATCAGGCACGAGCGAAGTCCAGGTACAGGAGTTGAGAAAGCGTTTTCCCCATAAATTCGCACATTCCTGTAATCCTCCACAAGCAAACAATTGCCCCATTGGAACTCCGGATTGTCAATATTGACCCGGACAAGAGCGTAATAAACACAGCTTCTACAGCTGGAAAATGTCATTAGCTATTCCAGGCTAAGCGGGCTCCATTGCAACCTAGCTAGCTAGCTGGCTGGCTAGTTGGTAGAAGGTGTTGACACAAACATTTATGAACAAAATAAAAATAAAACAAAATACAACTTTGGAAACAACAGGCCGAAACAACAAGTCGAGTGCAGGAGGTATCCTAGTTCTTCACAGCAGTTTGATCAGGGATTTCTAGTGGAGAAGCAGTGTTGCTGCGCGTGACCCAAATTTCAGTATGGCATGGCTGACCGTGTCGAATGCTGCACTGAGGTCCAGCAGTATGAGAATGCTGGCAGCCCCAGAGTCAGCATTTATGTGGAGGTCATTGGTGACCCTCACCAGGGCAGTCTCAGTGCTGTGTCTAGCTCTGAAACCCGACTGGAAAGGCTCAAGTAGGTTGCGTGGCCAGATGGTTTAGGTGTTGGCTAGAAACAGCACGTACGAGGAGCTTACTCAGGAAGAGCAGGTTGGAGATAGGCCTATAGTTCTGGTGGTTGTCAGATTCAGATCCCGGTTTTGTAAGTATTGGTGTGACTGCAGACAGTTTGAGCTGAGAAGAGACAGATCCAGTGATGAGGGACTTCTTGATCATTTCTGTGAAGAAAGGCTCCAGAGCAGGTAAGCAAGTCTTGACAAGGGAGTTGGGGATGGGGTCAAGTGAGCAAGTCGTGGGGCTCATTGTCCTAACCAGCTTGGTTACTTCAGCTGCAGTGACTGTGGTGAAGGTGGAGAACCTTGACTCAGGGAGCGTAGGACTGGGTAGCTCAACCACCGGGTTTGAACCGTTCTGGTGAGGCTGAGATAGCAGAATTGTTCACAGGTTGGAGGAGCTTGCTCACAGGTAGTTACCACTGCCGTTGCTGATCAGTTGGGAGTAGTAGGATGTACGAGCTGGTTTTATGGCCTGTTTGTATTTTTGCTGACGTTGCTCATACATCTGTGCATGTACAGTTAGCCCAGTTTCCTTATAATGTCGTTCTAGACGACACCCAGTTGCTTTAAGGTAGGAGATGTATTCAGTAAGCTGGGCAGTGTTTTATTGTTTTCAGACCCCTAAATTGAATGGAGCGTTTCTTGGGCTGTGTGGGTAGGTAAGGGTGATGAGTTTATGGTCGGACAGCCCTGACACATTTCTTTTCAATTTGAAGAGATCCACATTTGTGGTACAGACAATGTCCAGTGTATGGTAGTGCTGAGTGATTAGTGTTTTTTGAGGTAGGAAATGGTTTTTGTTCGATTATTAAAAAAGAATCACGGATTTCGGTTTCGATTACTTTTAAAAAAAAACATCAAATGTATTATGAAATAATGGTGTTACAATGATTTTAGAGCTTTTTAATGGGAATTCCAAAGCCAAAAATAGTGAACAGAGAAAAACATAGAAAGTGAACATGCCAAAACATTCCATTGTCTCTGTCAGGTCCACCTCAATAGAAGAATAGGAAATTACTATGAAATAATAAAATATTTCATTTGTGTATATTACTTTGTTTTTCCGAAAGGCTTGGCACATATATTACTTTGTTTTTCCGAAAGGCTTGGCACATAAATACTCAGGCTGACTAAATTAGAAATAAGCACACTCAGGCTCTACGGAAGGCCAATGTGTTTTACTTTAAGGAGCAGTTCTCTCTCTTTGGGTCTAACCCCAAGAAATTCTGGAAAACAGTGAACGACCTGGAGAATAAACAATCCTCCTCACAGCTACCCATGTCCCTTAATGTTTATGATGTGGTTGTTACTGACAAGGAGTGTATAGCTGAGCTCTTTAAAACCTGTTATGGCAAGGCAATCTCCTAGGGGAACTCCCCCCCCCCCATTCAGCTGAAAAGGTGGCGCAGGAAATTCAAAAATATTCTTTAGAAATATTTAACTTTCACACATTAACAAGTCCAATACAGCAAATGAAAGTGTTTTAAAATGTTTTACAGCGAAAACACAACATATATTTATGACCACCACCAAATCAAAAAAGAAAACACAGCCATTTTTTCCAGCCAAAGATAGATTCACAAAAGCAGGATTAGAGATAAAATGAATCACTAACCTTTTGAAAATCTTCATCAGATGACACTCATATGACATGTTACACAATACATTTATGTTTTGTTCGATAATATGCATATTTATATCCACAAATCACGATTTACATTGACGCCATGTTCAGAAATGCCTCCAAAATATCCGGAGGAATTATAGAAAGCTACGCCAGATAACAGAAATACTCATCATAAACTTTGACTAAAGATACATGTTCTACATATAATTAAAGATACACTGGTTCTTAATGCAACCGCTGTGTCAGATTTTTTTTAAACGTTACGAAACAAGCCTACCATGCAATAATCTGAGACAGCGCTCAGACGTAAATATATTTCTCCGCCATGTTGGAGTCAACAGAAATACAAAATTACATCATAAATATTCCCTTACCTTTGATGATCTTTCATCAGAATGCAGTGCAAGGAGTCCTAGTTCCACAATATATCGTTGCTTTGTTCCATAATGTCCAATACTAGTGTCCAATTAGCTGCATTTGCTAGCACTTTCAGCTCACGTGCCCAAAAGCTGACGCTGGTCCAGGAGAACTCGGACGAAAATTTCAAAAAGATATATTCCAGGTCGAATAAACTGGTCAAACTAAGTAGAGAATCAATCTTCAGGATGTTATTTTTTATATATATCCAATAACGTTCCAACCTGATCATACATTTTCATCTGCAGCCAAATGGAACAACGGTGACATCAACAGACAAATGCGCCACAGGGAAATTGCATTCTGCTAAAACAGTGACTATTTCCCCTCCCATTCGGTCAAAGTTCACACCAGAGGCTCCATTCCACGTTCTACTGAATGAGGACATTTAGTGGAAGGCGTAGGAAGTGCTAACATATCCATATCTTATTTGGAAGGGAAGGAGCGATGACGTCAAATTTGACCCACATTCAGAATTTCACTTCTTGTTTGGAAGATTGCCTGCCCTATGAGTTCTGTTATACTCACAGACATAATTCAAACAGTTTTAGAAACTTCATAGTGTTTTCTATCCAATAGTAATAATAATATGCATATATTAGCAATCTAGGACAGAGTAGGATGCAGTTCACTATGGGTACGCAGTTCATCCAAAGAGAAAATACTGCCCCCTATCCCCAACAAGTTTTAGTCACCACTTCACTAAAGTCAGAATTCCTATTTTACTCAGCCATGCCTCCTTGCCTGTCCAATACTTCCTCTATCCCAGCCCTTCTAATGCGACTAGCCCTGATGCTCCTGCCTCTTTTTCCCCTGCCCCAGTACACAGCTTCTCCCTGCAGGCAGTCACTGAATCTGTGGTGCTAAAAGAGCTCCTTTAACTTGACCCCAAAACAACATCTGGGTCAGATGGTTTAGATCCTTCCCAGCACCTATCATCGCCGAGCCTGTCTTTCCTCTCTGGGAAGGTTCCCAGTGCTTGGAAGGCAGCCACAGTGCATATTTGATTTAAAGGGGGAGATCAAGCTAATCCTAACTGTTACAGGCCAATTTCTATCTTGCCCTGTTTATTAAAAGTGTTGGAAAATCTTGTCAATAATCAACTGACGGGATTTCTTGATGTCTATAGTATTCTCTTTGGTATGCAATCTGGTTTCCGCTCAGGTTATGGATGTGTCACTACAACCTTAAAGGTTCTAAATGATGTCACCACTGATCTTGATTCTAAGCAATGTTGTGCTTCTATTTCTATTGACTTGGCCAAGGCTTTTGACAGGGTAGACCATTCTATTCTTGTGGGTCGGCTAAGGAGCATTGGTGTCTCTGAGGGGTCTTTGGCCTGGTTTGCTGACTACCTCTCTCAAAGAGACCACTTTGTAAAGCCAATGCCTGTCACCAAGGGAGTACTGTAAGGATCGATCCTAGGTCCTACGTTCTTCTCAATTTATGTCAACAACATAGCTCAGGCAGTAGGAAGCTCTCTCATCCATTTATATGTGGATGATAGTCTTATACTCAGCTGGCCCCTCCCCAGAGACTTGATTTCCTCTATTGTAATCATTCCTCTCTCACCCCAGATGCCAAATTAACCTTGATTCAGATGACCATCCTACCAATGCTAGATTACGGACATGTAATTTATAGATTGGCAGGTAAGGGTGCTCTCGGGTGGCTAAATGTTCCTTACCATTCAGCCATCAGATTGGACACCAATGCTCCTTATAGGACACATCACTGCACTCTATACTCCTCTGTAAACTGGCCATCTCTGTCAAGACGGTATTGTACATACTCATTGAACATTGGTCAATGTTTACATACTGTTTTACCAACTTCAAATATAAAAACTGTATTCTATTCAATGCTCATCCTATATAATTACTGCTGTACACATCTTTTCTACTCATATACTGTCAATCATTTCCATACACACCATCATATACATATAAATGTAAATTCCAGACTGACATTACTTGTTTTAATACTTCTATATTTATTTTTGTATTTGTGTGTGTTGTTTTGTTAGATATTACTGCACTGTTGGAGCTAGGTACATAAGTATTTCGACTTACCCACGATAAAATTAGCAAAATATGTGTACGTGACCAATAACATTTGATTTGATATGTATTCATTGGGCTGATGCCAAGACTCAGTGAGGCAGAGAAAGTCTCGACATGTATCACTGATGATGTCATTCAGAAGTAAGCCTTTGTTGTTCATGGATCTTGCATTTAATGTGGTCATTTTCACGTTTTCATAAATTCATAGAATGATGTATACAAAGGTATTTGGGAAAATTCTATAGCAATATACTGTAGAGTGGGAAAACGGTGTTTGGATAATTAATAGACACTGCAGGAAATAAAACCAAAATAAAAACATCTGTTTTGTCCAGGACCAGTGTCTACGCAGATGTGCGAGTGCCTTTTGAATTTTGTATTACTTCAAAACAAAATAACTTTTTTGGGTTGTCATACACTTACAATGATGTTTTTATTCTTGCTTGATCAGACTCTAAGATTACATTTGGTTGTGATCTTTGCAAATGAACTATTTTGAATGCAGCAGTTGTTAGCTAGAATGCTAACACTCATTGATATAGGCTGTAGCAAAATCTTGCCAAAGAGACGTTTAACTGTTTGCAGTTGAAGTGTTTTTTAAGTATAAAACAGTTTATTTGTGATGATGACACAAACATTGTATTAAGCAGGACAAGCAGGCCATTCATACGAGCCTTAAAATCCATTTATAATTCAAAAGTAGTGTGAAATGCACTCATAAGCAACATGTAATAGTGGTTAGAGCGTTGGGCCTGTAACCGAAAGGTTGCTGGATTGAATCCCCGAGCTGACAAGGTAAAAATCTGTCTTTCTGCCCCTGAGCAAGCCAGTTAACCCACTGTTCACTGGGTGCCGAAGACGTGGATGTCGATTAAGCCAGCCCCCCACACCTCTCTGATTCAGAGGGTTCAATGCAGAAGACACATTTCAGTTGAAGGCATTCAGTTGTACAATAGAGGCTTTTTTTTTGCTGGCGTTCTATAAGAACCCCCCTTTGTTCTACCACCATCTTGCGCTCATCACCCTCGTGCGGCAATGTTTGTAAACAGAGAAAGGGGTCTATATCGACTGTGATTATTCAGTTCCCACTGGGATTCTTATCTCCTCCTCTAATATCAATTTCAATTCAATTTAAGGGCTTATGAGGGCATGAGAAACATATGTTAACATTGCCAAAGCAAGTGAAGTAGATAATTAACAAAAATTAAATAAACTATACAAATGAACAGTAAACATTGCACTCAACAAAAGTTCCAAAAGAATAAAGACATTTCAAATGTCATACCATGTGCAAATAGTACAAAAAGGAAAATAAATAAACCTAAGTATGGGTTGTATTTACAATGGTGTTTGTGCTTCACTGGTTGCCCTTTTCTTGTGGCAACAGGTCACAAATATTGCTACTGTGATGGCACACTGTGGCATTTCACCCAATAGATATGGGAGTTTATCAAAATTGGGTTTGTTTTTCAAATTCTTTGTGGATCTGTGTCATCTGAGGGAAATATGTGTCCCTAATATGGTCATACATTTGGCATGAGGTTAGTAAGTGCAGCTCAGTTTTCACCTCATGAGAGCCAGGTCTGCCTACGGCGGCCTTTCTCAATAGAGTCTGTTGATAGTCAAAGCTTTCCTTAAGTTTGGGTCAGTCACAGTGATCAGATATTCTGCCACTGTGTACTCTCTGTTTAGGGCCAAATAGCATCCTAGTTTGCTCTGTCCTGGAGGTCTGTTTGTGTTTGTGAACATAGCACCAGAACCAACTTGCTTCGGGGACTCTTCTCCAGCTTCATCTCTCTGTAGGTGATGGCTTTGTTATGGAAGGTTTGGGAACCACTTCCTTTTAGGTGGTTGTAGAATTTAACAACTCTTTTCTGGATTTTGATCATTTGTGGGTATCAGCCTAATTCTGCTCTGCGTGCATTATTTGGTGTTTTAGGTTGTACACGTGGATATTTTGCAGAATTCTGCATGCAGAGTCTCAATTTGGTGTTTGACCCATTTTGTGAATTCTTGGCTGGTGAGTGGACCCCAGACCTTACAACCATAAAGGGCAATGGGTTCTATAACTGATTCAAGTATTTTTTGCCAGATCCTAATTGGTATGTCGAATTTCATGTTCCTTTTAATGGCACAGAAGGCCCTTCTTGGCAACGTGAAATTTGTATTTGTAGTCCTGGCAACTGGACCTTTTTCATAATTTTTGTCATAAGGAGATTTACTGTCAGGGCCCAGGTCTGGCAGAATCTGTGCAGAACGTCTAGGTGCTGTTGTAGGCCCTCCTCAGTTGGAGACAGAAGCAGCAGATCATCAGCAAACAGTAGACATTTGACTTAAGATTCAGGTAGTGTGAGGCCATATGCTGCTGACGGTTCTAGTGCCCTCACCAATTCATTGATATATATGTTGAATATGGTGGGGCTTAATAAGGATTACCCCCTTTCTTTCAATTTTTGCCTAAAATGACATACCCTAATCGAACTGCTTGTAGCTCAGGCCCTGAAGCAAGGATATATTATTGGTACCATTTGAAAGGAAACACTTGGACGTTTATGGAAATGTGGAAGGAATGTAGTAGAATATAACACAATAGATCTGGTAAAAGATCATACAAAGAAAAAAACACCATTCTATGGTGTTTTTTTTGTACCATAATCTTTGAAATGCAAGAGAAAGGCCATAATGTGTTATTCCAGCCCAGTTGCAATTTAGATTTTGGCCACTAAATGGCATCAGTGTATGTGCAACGTTTTAGACTGATCCAATGAACCATTGCATTTCAGTTCAAAACGTTGTATCAAGACTGCCCAAATGTGACTAATTAATTTTATAACTTTTCATGTTCAAAATTGAGCACTCTCCTCAAACAATTGCATGGTATTATTTCACTGTAATAGCTACTTTAAATTGGTCAGTGCAGTTAGATTAACAAGAATTGAAGCTTTCTGCCAATATCAGATATGTCTATGTCCTGGGAAATGTTCTTGTTACTTACAACCTTATGCTAATCGCATTAGCCTACGTTAGCTTAACCATCCCGTGGAAGGGACACCGATCCTGAAGAAGTTGTTTAATAATGTTGTATGTTTTTCCCCATACACCATTTTCCATCCATTTGTATAGCAGACCCTTATGGCAAATTGAGTCAAAAGCTTTTTTGAAATCATTAAGAAGACTTTGCCTTTGTTTGAGAAGACGTTGCCTTTGTTTTGGTTTGTTTGTCAATTAGGGTGTGCAGGGTGAATATGTGGTCTGTCGTACGGTAATTTGGTAAAAAGCCAATTTGACATTTGCTCAGTACATTGTTTTCACTGAGGAAATGTATGAGTCTGCTGTTAATGCTAATGCAGAGAATTTTCCCAAGGTTGATGTTGACTCATATCCCACAGTAGTTATTTGGATCAAATTTGTCTCCACTTATGTAGATTGGGGTGATCAGTCCTTGGTTCCAAATATTGGGGAAGATGCCAGAGCTAAGGATGATGTTAAAGAGTGTAAGTATAGCCAATTGGAAATTGTGGTCTGTATATTTGATAATTTCATTGACGATACTATCAACACCACAGGCCTTTTTGGGTTGGAGGGTTTGTATTTTGTCCTGTAGTTCATTCAATGTCATTGTAGAATCCAGTGGGTTCTGGTAGTCTTTAATAGTTTATTCTAAGATTTGTATTTGATCATGTATATGTCTTTGCTGTTTGTTCTTTGTTATAGGGCCAAAAAGATTGCATAAGTGGTTTACCCATACATCTCCATTTTGGATTGATAACTCTTTGTATTGTTGTTTGTTTGGTGTTTTCCAATTTTCCCAGAAGTCATTAGAGTCTATGAATTCTTCAATTACATTGAGCTGATTTCTGATGTGCTGTTCCTTCTTTTTCCGTAGTGTATTTCTGTATTCTTTTAGTGATTCACCATAGTCAATCAATCAATCAAATGTATTTATAAAGCCCTTCTTACATCACCTGATGTCACAAAGTGCTGTACAGAAACCCAGCCGAAAACCCAAAACAGCAAGCAATGCAAGTGTAGAAGCACGGTGGCTAGGAAAAACTCCCTAGAAAGGCCAGAACCTAGGAAGAAACCTAGAGAGGAACCAAGCTATGAGTGGTGGCCAGTCCTCTTCTGGCTGTGCCGGGTGGAGATTATAACAGAACATGGCCAAGATGTTCAAATGTTCATAGATGACCAGCAGGGTCAAATAATAATAGTGAAGGCATAGGCTCTGATTTTCTGGGTCCCTTTGTTGTTGGTTGGTTAGGTTTCTCAATTTCTTTCTTAGGTTTTTGCATTCTTCATCAAACCATTTGTCATTGGTGTTCATTTTGAATTTTTTTGATTTGATAGGGAAGCTGAGAGGTCAAAAATACTGTTTAGGTTTTCTACCGCTAAGTTTACACCTTCACTATTACAGTGCAACGTTTTGTCCAGGGATTCAATTTGTTGTTGCCTAATTGTTTTTTTGTAGGTTTCCAAACTACTTTCCTTCCATCCCTAGCATTTCTTATTATTATTTAGTTCCTTTGGCTTTGATGCGTCATGATTGAGTATTGCTCTTTTCAAGTAGACTGTGATTTTGAGATAACCACTTGTGCATTGGGGAAAGTAAAATAAGCTTTTGCAATCACTCCCTTGAGTGCTGTGGCCAGCCTTTCCTGTGTTCTCGGGTCGTTTGTAGCTGTGTGTATTATTATGTGGCTGGGTGACCCTAGTTGATTCTGGGTGACCCTCGACCTTCTGTCCTGAGACAGGAGGTCTAAGGTGCGCTGGGTTTTTGGACACCAGAGTTTAGACACTGTGTGTTTGGGAAAAAGTGTATTTTCTTGTATATATTTCCCATTTGAGTCCATAAGTATTACAATCTGTGGCTTGTGTATGTCCTCAGTGGGTGTGGGGGGGGGGGGGGGGGTTATCAGGCACGCTATCAGGGTGGCTGACAGGGGGGCTGCTCAGAGGGGGTTGGATCCCCAAGGCTTGAGGTTCTTCATTTGTCTGTCCTGCTGTCATGTCAAGGCTATGGTCAGTGTCTGGGGTGGACTGTTCTGCTGTGGTGTCGAGACGTTGGTCAGGGTCTGAGGTGAGCTGTTCACGCTTCTCTGCGAGCGTGGCCAGCTCTCTAATTGGTTGTTCTCTGTCACACGTCATCATTCTCACCTTCTACTTGAGCACTTTCACCTTCTCCTCTAGTGCTCTGTTCGTCTACTGCTCCTGCTCTTTCTCCAGTTGATGTTGTCTCACCACAGTCCAGAGTGAAGATATGTCTCTCTCCACCTCCAGCTCTCCAGGGCTGGTTGAGGGGGTGTTGTTGAGCTGGACTATTCTTTTGTTCTGACTGGAGTGTGTTCACATGCTGATCCAGCTCCACCTGCCGTACCTCCAGCTGGGTTAATTTATCCTTCATTTCAAGGAGGGAGTAGTACTCTGTGCTGGGAGGTTGACTTTCTGCGTGGGGTTGCTCGTCTGTGGCGTTGGATATTGAAGAGGTCTGGTCTGACACGCTCGGGGTGGGAGTATATTTTTCAAATGAGAGCTTATCCTGCTGAGCTCTCTCTTTGATTATGTGAAAGTCCAGCTGAAACTGTTTGGGGTTGCCCTGTACCATTACTGTTCCAGACTTGTACAAGTTGACATGGGCTTTGTCAGAGTCCTCGTTGTCTAATAATATACTGAGTTTCCACCCATCGCTAACACCCCCCTCTTAACAGAGGGGTAGTGTGTTAATAATATAGCACTGCGCCATGCCAGGGGATGGTCTGTGTGGAGATTAAGTTTGTGTGTTTCAATGCTGCGCTTTCATGATCAACTGACCAGCCAGCATTTGTGCTTGGGGATTTTAATACTCTCTCCCTCTCCGCACACCTCCCAACTCTGCAACAGTACGTCACCTGTCCAACTCGCATCCTGGATCAGTGTTATGTGAACGTAGAGGACACATATAAGGCAGTGCAGAGCACCCATGGGGAAATCAGACCATAACGTTATCCATCTCCTCCGGAGATACAGGCACCAGGTGAAACGTGAAAAAACCTGTAGAGAAATCCATTCGGGTTTGGACAGTAGGGAGGAGGGAGGAGCTCAAGGATTGCTTTGATGTCACAGACTGCGAGGTGTTCTTTGACTCATGCAGAGATCCCCACGAGTTGACAGACAGCATTGCATCATACATCCAGTTCTTTGAGGATACTGTCATTAATACAAAAACTGTCCGAGTATTTCCCAACAACAAGCCCTGGGTGTCTCAAGACTTGAAAATATGCCTCAATGAAAGGAAGTTTGCGTTCCTGATACTGATGCTGTAAAGGAGAATGAAAATGAATTCAGGTCAAAAATATGGAATTCAAAAAAGGACTTCAAGGATAAAGTGGAGCAGAGGTTCTGTACAGAAAATCCAAGACAAACATGGGAAGGGCTTAATGTAATGATGGGAAGAGAAAGAGAGAACAATAATATGGCAGACTGTTCATCCTTTGTAAACGACCTAAACTGTTTTATGGAAGATTTGATACTGTTGATTTAAAGACGAATGTAAACCAGTATGTGAGAGTATCCCCAAATTCTCTCCTGTCCAGATAACAGAGAACGAGGTGGACTCATGCTTGTCAAATATTAAGCCACACAAAGCACCGGGCCCAGACTACGAGGCAAAGTACTGAAGGTTTGTGCCGACCAGCTCAAGGGAGTTCTCACACGACTGTCTCAACTCCTGCTGAGCACCTGTACAGTGCCAAAATCCTGGAAGGTGTTGGCCATTGTACCGGTGCCTAAGAAATCCCCAAATGACCTTCGACCTGTGGCCAAATGCATGGAAAGGGTTGTTAGTAAGCACTTTGCCCTTTCCATAGCAGATCAACTGGACCCATTACAGTTTGCCTATGAGGCACAGAGAGGGACTGAGGATGCTATCCTGACTTTGGTGAACATGGTGGTTAGTCACCTTTAACATGCAAAATCATATCCACACATTTTATTGATTGATTTTAGTTCAGCTTTCAATACAATGCAAATACACATACAGCTGGGTGTACAGCAGTTTGGTGGAGAGCATCCTCACGTTCAATATGACAGTCTGACAGTACGGTAATCTGAGCGTGAGGTAAACACAGCCAGCAAAGTAATTGGTCGACCACAGGCACATTTGAGCATTCTGTTCCACAAGTCAACCATAAAGAAGGCACTGGCTGTCATTGGTGACCCCTCCCACCCTCTACACCCTCAGTTCGAGAGGCTTCCCTCTGGCCGGAGCTTCAGAATGCCCACGGACAAGAAGAACGTGTTAAAACATTAATTTGTTCCTTGTGCTGTTGGACTACTAAATGCAAAGTAAATTGTAGCGGTATATATACTTATCTATCTAGTGCAGTTGAGACAGTGATCGGATGTGAGTGAATGTATTAATGTCCTCTATGTTGTTAGTGTATGCAACATGATGGAATGACTGGTTTAAATATGTATGATGTGAGAATGTATGTGTCTGTGTAATGTGATTCTTTTAATGAAGGTGATGCCAAAGAAAAATGTCCATCCTGGATGGACAATAAAGTTTTATTCTATTCTATTCTATTCTATTCTATTCTATAGCTTACCATAGCTATTGAGCTACTGTACATCGTTGCTTTGTACTTTGAGAGGTAATACTTTTCTGGTGAATTAAAATGTCAAGCAGTTCAGTAGTTTACTTAATTCAGAAAATAGCATATTCCTGCGATCATCCTTTACACTAAGCAAAATCCTATTTAACTGTTTTCATCCCGTCCTATGGTGAAATGATTAGCGTCCTATGGTGAAATGATCCAGCAATCTGAGTTCAAATCTCAGTAGGACCTTGTCCTTTTGAGACACACAGAGTGCTGATATCACTGTGCAAAAATTCTAAAAGCTAACACTGTGTGACTGTGGATCAAACGGCATTGATTCATTCCTGCATAGGTTTGCAAAACTACTGGTGTGGCGATACTGATGGTTTCTCTGCACTGATGGCTTCTACTGTTGTGGCTAGATGGAGTACAGCATTTCAGCTAAGCTTAAACCTTTTCCTAATTATCCTAACCTGCTACTTTAATTATCCTAAGGTTAGTGCTATCCATGATCCTTGGGATGCCACTACCCTAAACCCTAACCTTAACCCCTACCGTTAACCTAAACCTAACCCTTACTTGAACCATTTTACATTTCAACTTCAATGGGGTAGTGTCTGAGTTGGGAAGTCCCAAGTATACCGGATAGCAAGGATCATTCTCCTAACCGGCTGCTACATTAAAGGTAGACTCAGCTAAATTACGTTGCTGCGAGCAGCACCACAGATAATAGCAGTACCACAGATGATAGCCATATTCGAGAGCATCAAAACCGTGATGTATCATGGGTATATTGTGGCTGACTGACTGAACTACAAATAATAATAATTTGTTATTTATGATACAAGGTGATTTGTAGATCAGTCAGTCGGCAGTCGACCTGCACTGTCGGAGGCAATGTTGAACAAGCCCATTGCGAGGAGCAAGATGCAAGTCTTCGCTCCCACTGTGGTAGGTACAGGACCAAAACAGTGAAGTTTAGGCTTGTGCTTCACAGCTCTTAGTTGTTGTAATTGACCCACTATGCTGTTTACTTCTCACCTACGTCACAGATGGAACAAGTAGCCTGATGTGTCACCGGATGTATAAATCTGAAGCATCCGGTTGGAATTTCCTCTCCCCACCAAATATGGCAAGGATATGAAGCCCAGTGGCTGGCCGTGTGATAGTAGGGAGCGAGATGGAGCCAGGCAGGCATTCTGCTGATTTTCTGGTAGAAGAAAAGCCCATTCTCAATACAGTTTTCGGTTCCCAAAACTATAATATTTTATGAACAGAGTGCACAAAGTTTTGTAGACTTGACCATTTGCCAGTTTCAAAACAGTGGTGTCGTTTGCAAATGAGTGCAAGGGAGAATTTTGAGTGATTGCTCACAAACACTTTACAGAGAAGGCGTTCCATAACGCCAATAGGCTCTCACTAGCTTGTGCTGAGCTCTGCCCACCTCCTTGCTTGTTACGCCCATTATGTTTCATTTGCTCCCATAGAAAACAGATCAATTCTCGGTTTAGTTATAAATATATTTGTCACAGAGCTGAGTCTATCTTTTAATTATCCATCTAGCCACAATGTAGAAGAAGTCAGTATTTCAAAGTTAGAGGAATTCAGTCAGTAAATGGTAACTTTGGTAATTACAAAAACAATGTTTTACTTTTTTATATACTGTGTCTGTGTCCATAATATCCATGAGTTTCTAGACCATATGGATCAGGAGAAAATAGCCAAACTAATTCAAAAAGCATCTGAACAATTAACTCTGCAACTCAACCAACTATTTACTTTTTTTCAACACTGCCACCAGTTTTGTGCCAACACATTTACAATAGACATTGACATAGTAAAATAAATAAAAGTGCATATAAATATAAAGGAGTTTTCATGCTGAAATCCTTTTATTAAACCAATGGTATTTGCTAAGTTGAAGTGTTATATTTAGGATAATGTTTTACAGCTTTGTAATTCATATATATATAGGCAGTTGAAGTCGGAAGTTTACATACAGTACATTTAAACTCAGTTTTCACAATTTCTGACATTTAATCCTAGTAAAAATTCCCTGTTTTAGGTCAGTTAGGATCACCACTTTATTTTAAGAATGTGAAATTTCAGAATAATAGTAGAGAGAGTGATTTATTTCAGCTTTTATTTCTTTCATCACATTCCCAGTGGGTCAGAAGTTTACATACACTCAATTAGTATTTAGTAGCATTGCCTTTAAATTGTTTAACTTTGGTCAAACGTTTTGGGGAGCCTTCCACAAGCTTCCCACACTAAAAGTTGGGTGAATATTGGCCCATTCCCCCTGACAGAGCTGGTGTAACGGAGTCAGGTTTTTAGGACTTCTTGCTCGCACACGCTTTTTGAGTTCCTCCCACAAATTTTCTATAGGATTGAGGTCAGGGCTTTGTGATGGCCACTCCAATACCTTGAATTTGTTGTCCTTAAGCCATTTTGCCACAACTTTGGAAGTATGCTTGGGGTCATTGTCCATTTGGAAGACCCATTTTCGACCAAGCTTTAACTTCCTGACTGATGTCTTGAGATGTTGCTTCAATATATCCACATAATTTTACTCCTCATGATGCCATCTATTTTGTGAAGTGCTCCAGTCCCTCCTGCAGCAAAGCATCCCCACAACATGATGTTGCCACCCCCGTGCTTCATGGTTAGGATGGTGTTCTTCGGCTTGCAAGCTTCCCCCTTTTTCCTCCAAACATAACGATATTCATTACAGCCAAACAGCTATATTTTTATTTCATCAGACCAGAGGACATTTCTCCAAAGTACGATCTTTGTCCCCATGTGCAGTTGCAAACCGTAGTCTGGCTTTTTTTATGGCTGTTTTGGAGCAGTGGCTTTTTCCTTGCTGAGCAGACTTTCATGTTATGTCGAATTAGGACTTGTTTTACTGTGGATATAGATACTTTTGAACCTGTTTCCTCCAGCATCTTCACAAGGTCATTTGCTGTTGTTCTGGGATTGATTTGCAATTTTCTCACCAAAGTACGTTCATCTCTTCCTGAGCGGTAGGACGGCTGCGTGGTCCCATTGTGTTTATACTTGCGTACTATTGTTTGTACAGATGAGCGTGGTACCTTCAGGCGTTTGGAAATTGCTCCCAAGGATGAACCAGACTTGTGGAGGTCTACAATTTTTTTTCTGAGGTCTTGGCTGATTTCTTTTGATTTTCCCATGATGTCAAGCAAAGAGGCAGTGCGTTTGAAGGTAGGCCTTGAAATACATCCACTAGTACACCTCCAATTGATGTCAATTCGCCTATCAGAAGCTTCTAAAGCCATGACATCAATTTCTGGAGTTTTCCAAGCTGTTTAAAGGCACAGTCAACTTAGTGTATGTAAACTTCTGACCCACTGGAATTGTGATACAGTGAAATATAAGTGAAATAATCTGTCTGTAAACAATTGTTGGAAAATTGCTTGTGCCATTCACAAAGTAGATGTCCTAACCGACTTGCCAAAACTATAGTTTGTTAACAAGAAATTTGTGGAGTGGTTGAAAAACGAGTGTTATTCTAAGTGTAAGTAAACTTCCGACTTCAACTGTATATATGGGTAGAATCTACTGTACACCAAAACCAATCAGTCAGATGATAATTTATTTAAATAGAGGCTGTTTTTTTTTAAATCGACTTTCAGAGAATATTTGTAATAACGGAGCTGTGAGTCAGGAAGCAGCTGAAACGTTTTATAAAACAGCGAAACCAGTAACGAGACAATTCCAATTCCATGTATCGGCTACATGCCGATAAACAAGAACAATAACTGGTGAGAAAACATAAGGGAGTGACATATAAAGGGGAGGAAATGATGACGGTAATGAAGTCCAGGTGTGAATCATGAACAGCTGTACATAATGATGAGTGCCAGGTGTGTGTAATGATGAATCTAAGGACCGGTCGTTAGTATTCTGGCGATGTCGTATGCCGGAGGAGAGGATCAGAAGAGGATGTGACAATATTCCCACAAACAATTATGGAGTGCAACTCTTCACGTTGCACCTTAGGCCTTATGTTCATCATCTTCAATATCTGCAATAAATGGGAACATCACCCAACTAAAGACCTACGTCTGGAACGTCAATTACCTACATTATGTGGACGCCTCATGAACTGCTCTCAACCTGTACCAATAGTGTATCATAAGGAATTGCCATTACATCCAATTTAGGCCAGCATTATTTGTAAGGTTCATGTGATCAAGTATGTACTTTAGGCTTCTCTCCACATTAAAAAAAAGCTACCTAACCTAAGACAAAGAGAAGTAACACCAGCCCCTAAAAAGTAACTTTAATTTCTAGCAAGACAGGATTGACACAGGCCCTTATCCACCTAAAATTAAAGGAGTCTGGGAAAAACACCAGCCCATTTTTAATAGCAATCTTTACGGTTTGCAAGAAATATCCCCTTTCGACTTGCAAGTTTAACTAAAGTCATTGAGTGTCCGTTTTTAACAAAAGCTTTTCATTCCTTATTTATTTTAATACATTGAGCGAATCAGACCTACATTGTAAAAAAACTACCCCCAAAACCATTATTCAATGGACAAGAAAACTCTAGCACAAACCAAAATGATAAATGTTTATTAAATTATTTTTTTACACTTAGAACACAATTTATTTGGAAGTTAAAGTGGAATGTACACTGCATAGTAAATTCTCCCCACTACACACATACAGAGTATGCAAAGTTCAACTGCAGCTCAGCGGTATAATACATGTATCCTCTTTGATTTTTCAAAGATTGTGTATAGCAACTCAATATACAAGATTCGCTAAAGCATAAGGAAGTAACACTGGATAAAAAGTGTTGTGTCAGACATAGGGCATTCCCTCATCACAGGTTCTACTATTAGAGATTCAAAGCACACACTTTTCCTCGTTGTGTTGTATTCCTTATACACAGTCATCTTCCTTGCCTCAGAGAACTTAACATTCAGCAGTCAGAACTATGCCAAGTTAAGCAGTCATTTCATGTTTCTAAAAAAGGCAAGCTTATGTAACACATTTAAATAATAAGTTCAACTTCATTAAAGTGACAAAATACTGATCCAAACATTTACAATATAGCCTTAGCAGTGTCAGTAATAAAAAATTATTAAACGACACCAGAAATTCCTAATATACCAACACTTACAGTGCCAAGAGAAAGTATGTGACCCTAACAATAGACATACATAGTGTCTAATAACACACAAATTGTATTTGTCCTTGTCTATATTGAATACATAATTTAAACATTCAGGTTGGATTAAGTATGTGAACCCCTAGGCTAATGACTTCTCCAAAAGCTAATTGGAGTCAGCTAACCTGGGGTTCAATTAATGAGACGAGATTGGAGATGTTGGTTAGAGCTGCCTTGCCCTATAAAAAACCTCCACATTTGAGTTTGCTATTCACAAGAAGCATTGCCTGATGTGAACCATGCCTCGAACAAAAGAGATCTCAGAAGACCTAAGATTAAGAATTGTTGACTTGCATAAAGCTGGAAAGGGTTACAAAAGTATCTCTAAAAGCCTTGATGTTCATCAGTAAGACACATTTCAGAACTGTTGCTACTCTCCCTAGGAGTGGCCATCCTGCAAAGATGACTGCAAGAGCACAGCACAGAATGCTCAATGAGGTTAAGAAGAATCCTAGAGTGTCAGCTAAAGATTTACAGAAATCTCTGGAACACGCTAACATCTCTGACGAGTCTACGATACGTAAAACACTAAACAAGGATGGTGTTCATGGGAGGACACCACGGAAGAAGCCACTGCTGTCCAAAAAAACCATTGCTACAAGTCTGAAGTTTGCGAAAGTGCACCTGGATGTTCCACAGCGCTACTGACAGAATATTCCGTGGACAGATGAAACTACAGTTGAGTTGTTTGGAAGGAACACACAACACTGTGTGGAGAAAAAAAGGCACAGCACATCAACCTCATCCCAACTGTAAAGTATGGTGGAGGGAGCATTATGCTTTGGGCTGCTTTGCTGCCTCAGGGCCTGGACAGCTTGCTATAGTCGACAGAAAAATTTATTCCCAAGTTTATCAAGACATTTTGCCAGAGAATGTAAGGCTGTCTCCCAATTGAAGCTCAACAGAAGAAGTTGGGTGATGAAACAGGACATTGACCCAAAACAGAAGTAAATCAACAATAGAATGGTTTCAACAGAAGTCCTGACCTCAACACGATTGAGATGCTGTGGCATGACCTCGAGCAGTTCACACCAGACATCAAGAATATTGCTGAACTGAAACAGTTTTGTAAAGAATGGTCCTCCTGACTGTTGTGCAGATCTGAGCCGCAACTACAGAAAACATTTGGTTGAGGTTATTGCTGCAAAAGGAGGGTAAACCAGTTATTAAATCCAAGGGTTCACATACTTTTCCCACCCTGCACTGTGAATGTTTACACGGTGTGTTCAATAAAGACAAACCTATAATTGTTTGTTTTATTCGTTTAAGCAGACTCTTTTGTCTGTGACCTAGATGAAGATCAGATAATTTTATGACCAATTTATGCAGAAATCCAGGTATTTTCAAAGGGTTCACATACTTTCTTGCCAGTGTATATACTGTCCAATATGCCCACAGGAATTGATTACAGCAGACACTGATCGGCACTGAAGGCCAATATCAAAAATTGCCATTGGGTCATTTTATCACTGGGATTGTTCCATAATATCTTGTGCCTAAGACCAAAATCATCAACAATGAAAAGCTACAGTGAAATGTATATACATCTGGTGGCAAATAATTGTCTGTGGTTTCAACTGGACCCTGTAAGCTGCTCATCCATTATCAGATGTCTGTATATGGGTTTTTGTCTGTGTGTTTGCATGTGTATCTTGTACACATTTGTGTGTGTATTCTTACCACGTGTGTGATCCAAAATTTACAATGACACAAAAGGTCATGGCCCCCATTTTCTGCATTGATCAATTGTCTGTGGCCAATCTGTGAGTTTCGCGAGCCTGTTTGTCACAGCATCAGGTGATGGTGCCTATGGGAAGTGACAGTGCAGTGCTATCAGATGTCCGTGGTCTCCAGGATCCTGGGCGTGTCCATCTCCCCGTTGGTGCAGCGCTTGCCGTTGCTCTGTCCATTGGCTCGGTAGTGCACACTGCCACCTGGTTTAATGATGGTGTCCTCCTCAGGGGCGGTGAGCTCCAGGCTGACTGTAGCGCGACTCATCTCGGTCCCAGAGGAGTTGGTGTTGTAGTGGGAGTAGGAATCTGTCCATTTCCACACCAGCTTGGTCTGTGCCCATTTCCTCCTAAGACATGCCTGCACCTATGGAACCAGACACTGAGTGGTTTAAGAGCAACATAAATGCTAGCTTGAACATTTTCAGTAAATACATAAGAATTTCTGAATGATCATGATTATATTATTAAATAGAAATGTAAATTGTAATAGGTATACTGAGCTTAATAATCATATTTAAGATGCTGGCACTTACCTCTGCATTGTAAAAGCAGAATATAATTGCGACCAGGAGTCCCTATATAAAATAAAAGTAATTCAGTGAATATTGAGTGTGGAAAGGTTATACCAATGTTTTGAACACATCATACATACTGTATATAGGCTAGATATATTCATTTTGTAAGGCACTGTCTATGCTACCAAACATCGATTTAGGTTTGTATAGAATGGAACTGTGAGCAGCACCATCCAATCTATACCTGGAAATGTGCAAAAATGTTCATGATGAACTCGTAGATGGCCCTGGCCTTACGTCCCTCTGGCCTCCAGGGAACCAGGATGAACTGGGCTCCCAGCAGAGGGATCAGGATGAGAGTGGCTCTCACCACCTTCATATAGGCATTAGACTCTGCACTGTGGGTCACCTGCAGCTTGGTGATCAACACACGCACTATATTGAGCAGGAAGAACAGGTTCACCTGGAGAGAGAGCGTAGAAGAGGAAGAGGAATAGAGTGAGTGAATTGAGTGATTGCATTCAGTAATCGATTGTTTTCCATGAGCAATTGGGTACTTGCAATTCAAACCCAATACTAGATTAAAAAAATAATAATTCTGTTTGAGAACACTTTGGTTTCTATTTCTGCTAAATGTTTGTTTTGGTAGTGCAGAATCACCAGCAGGGCAGCATGGACAGGCCCATGGATGATGTAGAGCAGGTGTGTGTCGGAACTGATCCAGCATCTGGGAGACAGAGACAAACCTGAGCTCAACTGAGACAGAAACATCTGATTCTGAGTTTAACTGAGATTTCAGTAACTGACAATGTTCTAATGCAGTATAAAGCGCAGAATGTCAATCTATGCCACTAATATGCACTATATTCAGAGGGAGTTGTGACACATTACCGGTCATCATAGAAGAGCCCACGTGCCACAGCATGTGTGATGGCAGGAATGATGGGGAAGCCTGGGAGAGAGACGGAGGATTTCATGACTGTCGAGCTTCCATAAGGCCTTCATAGATATGACATAACAAATGGAGCTCTCCTCAGGGACCCCCAGACATTTCACAATTTTGTTGTAGCTCTGAACTAGCTCACCTGATTTACCTATTCAAGGGCTTGATTAGTTGACAAGTTGAATCAGGTGTGCTAGCTCTGGTATAGATCGAATGGGCATCCCGGAGGAGAGGTTCAAGAACTGATAAAGCACAGGCGGCTGGTGGCACCTTATTTGGGGAGGACGGACTCATGGTAATGGCTGGAACTGAATAAATGGTCAATCAAACACGCAGTTTCCATGTGTTAGATACCAATCATTCACTCAATGTGATAGAGATATGAAAGCATAGAAGACTCATTGCACATTATGTAAGGGGAACTGCACCTCCTTACCTTCAGGCTATGCCAAAACACTACATCCCAACCGTTCCACCACCTCCGGTCTCTTAGCCCTCCCACCCCTACGGGAGGGTGGCTCCCGCTCAGCCCAGCCAAAGCTATTCTCTGTCCTGGCAGCCCAATGGTGGAAACAGCTTCCCCCTTAAGTCAGGACAGAGGAGTCCCTGCCTATCTTGCGAAAACTTCTGAAACCCTACCTCGACTATGTACTATCTTACATAACTCACGGCACCCCGGGCATCTGATAAATTATCAAAATGTCAATGTAAGTAAATTATGTGCTAGGGGATCAGGATGGTCAAACAACAATGAATATCAGACAGCAGAGCAGGACAGCAATTTGAAAAGTGAAAAATAAAGATGTAGTCACTCACCCCAACCCAGGACATAGTACCAGCCCAGCTTCTGCTCTCCCACAAACACAGCCACAATAATGAGAGTGTGCAGGTAGATCCCCTCACACAGCATCCAGAAGTAGTTGGATCCAAACGTATACTGGTTCAGGACTGTCAGGATCTTGCATCCAATCTGAGAGAGAACAACACAGGGAGAAGCCTCAGGACAGAGGTTGTTTTTATAAAATGCTAAACTTTAAGCGGTCATTGGCACTCATTTCCACACATTGTGGAGTGTAGCACCTCAAAATGTTCACCAACAGAGTTCAACTAGTAGCTCTTCACCCTGATGGCAGAGGTGCACAGTACTTACAGGGTTGCTGGCCCCTAGCTGCTGGTTGTTGGCTACAGCAGAGAGCCAGATGACGGTGCAGATGGAGTTGAAGATAAAGGACAGAAACATGTTCTTATGGAGGGAGATCCTCTGGCAGCTCAGACTCCTAATGGGAGGATTAGAACAGAGAGAGGCACACTTAGGAAACAAACAAGTGTGTAAATGTATCTACACTGGCTCGTATAGGGTCATAGGAAAGCTCAGTCTTTCATTTGACTAAGTGAATTAATGTTTGCAATGTAGGGAACAACCAAAGACCTATGTTTAGAATAGAGGGCTCTGGTGTAGGAAGAGCAATACAAACAAAATCACTTTGATTAGAGGGTGTACAGTGAAAAGGTACACTAAAGTGACATTCAGAGCACAGTCTATCTGGTGGGTCCATAGATGAAACAATGCATGACTCACTTGAAGTAGGAGAAGATGCAGAGTGAGATGATGAGAGATACCACAGACAATCCATGTCCCACAATGGCCAAGTAGTACAAGCTAAACGCAAACTGGGCAAGAAGGGGAAGCATTAATTCCCTTCTTTAACCTGGTAAACTCAGACACCATCTGGTGGTATTTTCTAAACGACACATAACATGTAAAATCCCTTCATTACATTCATCTAGACTTCAAGAAGTCCAAGAAACGCATGCCTAGTATTGTTAGAAATGGTAAGAACCGTGGGATTCTGATACAAGTGTACAGCAACAACGTTCCCATAATTGTCCCCATGTTAGGGAATAAGAGATTTGAAAGTCTAGGTTTGAAATAAAATATGTCACAATTACCATTCCAAAAGGATACATTTTTTGTCATATATTTTTCCTGGCACTCAAAACATGTGCAAAATCCTATAGTAAGACAGCCATTTTAAAAGTGCAGGCCCGATGCAACGTGCCATGCCTTCTTACAGGAATGCTATGCATACAGTGCCTTCAGAAGTTATTCACTCCCCTTGACTTTTTCCACATAAAATGTATTAAATTGAGATTGTGTCACTGGCCTACACGGCATAACCCTATAATGTCAAAGGAGAATTTTGTTGTTTAGAAATTCATGAATGATGTTTACAAATTAATGAAAAATCAAGTGCGGAAATGTCTTGAATCAATAAGTATTCAACCCCTTTGTTATGGCAAGCCTAAATAAGTTCAGGAGTAAAAATGTGCTTAACAATTCACATAATAAGTTGCATGGACACTTGAATGACTACCTCATCGCTGTACCCCACAAATACAGATAGGTCCCTCAGTTGAGCAGTGAATTTAAAACTTAGTCAACCACAAAGACCTGGGAGGTTTTTAAATGCCTTGTAAAGAAGGGCACCCATTGCTAGATGGGTAAAACATTTAAAAAGCAGGCATTGAATCTTTGAGAGTGGTGAAGTTATTAGTTACACTTTGTATGATGTATCAATACACCCAGTCACTACAAAGATACAGGCGTCCTTCCTAACTCAGTTGCCGGAGAGGACGGAAACCACTCAGGGATTTCACCATGAGGTCAATAGTGAGGCCAATTTAAAACAGTTAAAAAATATTTTTTTAAAGTTTAATGGCTGTGATAAGAGAAAACTGATGTATCAACATTGTAGTTACTACATAATACTAAACTTAATGAAAATAATGAAAAGGAGGAAGCCAAAACATGCATCCTGTTTGAAATATAGCACTCAAGTAAAACTGAAAAAAATGTGGATAAGAAATTCACTTTATTCCCAGAATACAAAGCGTGATGTTTGGGGCAAATACAACAAATCACTAACACTTCATATTTTCAAGCATGGTGATGGCAGCATCATGTTATGGGTATGCTTGTCATAGGCAAGGGCTGGGGTATTTTGTAAGATGAAAATAAAATAAAGAGTGCTAAGCACAGGAAAAATCCTAGAGGAAAACCTGGTTGTCTGCATTAAAACAGACACTGGTAGGCAAATGTACCTTTCAGCAAGACAATCACCTAAATCACAAGGCCAAATATACACCAAGAGGATATTGAATGTTGCTGTGGCCTAGTTACAATTGACTAAAATCGTCTTGAAAATCTATGGCAAGTCTTGAAAATGGCTGTCTAGCAATGATCAACAACCAACTTGACAGAGCTTGAAGAATTTAAAAAATAATAATGTGCAAATATTGTGCAATCCAGGTGTGCAAAGCTCTTCGACTTACCCAGAAAGGCTCAGCTGTTATCACTGCCAAAGGTGATTCTAACATGTATTGACTCAGGGGTGTGAATACTTATGTTATTGAGATATTTCAGTATTTCATTTGAAATCAAATTTGCAAACATTTCTAAAGACATGTTTTCATATTGTTATTATGGCGTATTGTGTGTTGAATGTGTGAGAAAACAATTTCATCCATTTTTAATTCAGGCTGAAGGAAATGTATAAGGAGAAAGCGGAAGTCATAACATTTTCACTGATGTAATCAACTCATGTCAGATTCCCAGTTAGTCCACTAGAAGATCACATGACATGACCACTTGAAACTAGAGGCATCTGGTTTGGGTAGTACCTCAGTCCAAAAATGGCTGAACGGATTTTCAAGCCTGACATTTTAAAATGACCCAAAAGTTAT
This sequence comes from Oncorhynchus nerka, assembly GCF_034236695.1. Classification (NCBI taxonomy): domain Eukaryota; kingdom Metazoa; phylum Chordata; class Actinopteri; order Salmoniformes; family Salmonidae; genus Oncorhynchus; species Oncorhynchus nerka. The sequence continues at coordinate 32,366,191 of NC_088415.1, forward strand.
CATTAAAAAAAAAATGTAACAGACATGCGAAGGAAATTCAAAGTTATTTTACGATTCATTTTCCCCATTGGAAACAAGAGATCAACAGCGAATATGGAGGATGCATTCAAGGTCATGACATTAAATGTGGCTGGAAAAGAAATGTATTGCTTTATGCTGACCACCAGGGTGTACTCTTTCCATTCATACAACGTTTTTACACTTTTGGTGACTTGACCTAAATTACATACTCTATTACTATGACCATAGCATAGCACATGATTTATGGCCTATGGGAGGATTCTTATGATATCGCCAGCAGTAAAGATTTGAGCTAGATTTCCAAAAATACAAGTGCTGTAGCTTTCGAAAGATATGCCACTTTCTATTTTCTGACTGAAATTGACAGAGTGGGTAGCAGTTAAGCTCCGTGGGCCCAAAACAACCCTCAGAGTTTAACAGGTATTAACTAAATGAACACAATAGAGAGAGATGAACTTAAAAACAATCACTAAATTGACTAACAAAATTGTCAAAGCCACTGTCAAAATTACTAAACAAGTTGGCTTAGAAGTATACCGTCAGTTTATCCTTGGTGTACATCTGACACTGGGTGTAATTGGACCAAATACGGTTGCTCTCAGGGTGACGAAACCACTGTCCGTCCGAATTGCACACTTTGGTCGCTTTCTCTGTTTGAATGGACACAGGGAGAGGATGGGTGTCAAAAAACACTTCAGGCAAGGCATCATTATTAAATATCAAGTCAGTTTAATTGTGATTGTTAGATGTGTGGCTGGGCTGTTTACCCGAGGGGTCAAAGTCCTGGAAGTACACAGGGCAGAGCTGCATGGCCGTGCCAGGTGCAGAGTCATCCCAACACAGCCAGCCGTCCCACGTGCGGTTACAGAATGTGCCTGCAAGGGGCGACAACAGAAGAGTAGCTGTGTACAGTATATTATAGTAATGCAACTGTTTCATGTTTCAAATGTTTAGGTTCATTGCCTTTGTTATCTCTGAACTATTTTATTATATCATGGACATAATATAAAGAGAGTTGACATTGTTAGTGATATTAGAACTTCTAAAACGTCTAAAAAACCTAGGGCTAAATCTGTCACCATAAAATACAGTGTTGAGGCATTTACGACAAAGTGAAAACGGTCTCTTATTCCCTGTGAATGTCATGCGAAAGCAGAGTAATGAAAAACAGATTAAAAAAAAGCAGAGACCTGTTAAAATGTTTAAAATGTCTCTTCAAAATGAATGATTTACTACATTTAAAATAGTATAAATGCATTTAAAATAGAGAAACAGCTACATGTGCAAAAAAAAAGTCATTTAAAAAAAAACAGTCCTAGTGAACAATACAATGAAGTCTGTGTCCAGGTTGTATGTACAGAAATAGAGTGCAAAACAACATTTCAAAAGCCTTTATTTAGTGAGGTCGAGATACAGGGGCAGCTTGGACACAAAGACCACTTCCCCTCCTTTCAGACCTGAGGGTAGTCACTTCCCTTCCCCCCTGACCTGCACCACGCCGCTATATTGTAAGTGTGTGCACGTGTGTAGTGCCTCACCAGCTTCATTGCGTGGTGGGTCATAGATGATCTTCAGGTAGCACTCAAACTGAGCTGAGAGGATCTGGCTGCGGGTCACGGTGGTCGACAAAGGGATGTTGGGCACCTCCTCAGATGCCAGCATGGTCCCCACATCTTCACAGTGGCATACCTATTGGATGTTTAACAGTCCCTTTTATATAGATTCTAATCAGAAAAAAACACACATATTCAGGAGTCTCTCACCTCAACGGCCAGTAGAAGCACCGGAAGCCATAGCGCTGGGATCCTCCACATTTTTCTATATGGGACAAAGAGTGGTATAGGTGAACTACAGTGGCTTGTGAAAGTAGTCACCCCCTTTGGAATTTGTCCTATTTTGTTGCCTTACAACCTGGAATTAAAATAGATTTTTGTGGGGTTTGTATCATTTGATTTACACAACGTGCCTACCACTTTGAAGATGCAAAATCTTTGTGAAACAAGACAACAACAAAAAAACTGAAAACTTGAGCGTGCATAACTATTCATGCCCCAAAGTCAATACTTTGTAGAGCCACCTTTTGCAGCAATTACAGCTGCAAGTCTCTTGGGGTATGTCCCTATAAGCTTGGCCTATCTAGCCACTGGGATTTTTGCCCATTCTACAAGGCAAAACTGCTCCAGCTCCATGAAGTTGGATGGGTTCAGCTTGTGTACAGCAATCTTTAAGTAATACCACAGATTCTCAATTGGATTGAGGTCTGGGCTTTGACTAGGACATTTAAATGTTCCCCTTAAACCACTCGAGTGTTGCTTTAGAAGTAAGCTTAGGGTTATTGTCCTGCTGGAAGGTGAACCTCTGTCCCAGTCTCAAATCTCTGGAAGACTGAAGAAACAGGTTTCCCTCAAGGATTTCCCTTTATTTAACACCATCCATCATTCCTTCCATTCTTACCAGTTTCCCAGTCCCTGCCGATGAAGAACATCCCCACAGCATAATGCTACCAGCACGGTTCACCTTGAGGATGTTGTCCTCAGAGTGATGAGAGGTGTTGGGTTTGTGCCAGACATAGCGTTTTCCTTGATGGCCAAAAAACTACATTTTAGTCTCATCTGACCAGAGTACCTTCTTCCAAATGTTTGGGGAGTCTCCCAAATGGCGAACACCAAATGTGTTTGCTTATTTTTTTCTTTAAGCAATGTCTTTTTTTCTGGCCACTCTTCCGTAAAGCCCAGCTCTGTGGAGTGTACAGCTAAAAGTGGTCCTATGGACAGATACTCCAATCTCCACTGTGGATTTTTGCAGCTCCTTCAGGGTTATCTTTGGTCTCTTTGTTGCCTCTCTGATTAATGCCCCCATTGCCTGGTCTGTGAGATTTGGTGGGCAGCCTTCTCTTGGCAGGTTTGTTGTGGTGCCATATTCTTTCAATTTTTTAATAATGGATTTAATGGTGCTCTGTGGGATGTTCAAAGTGTGAAAAAAAATTATAAGCCATGTCCCCAACCTGTTTGGCGAGCTCCTTGGTTACCATGGTGCCACTTGCTTGGTGGTGCCCCTTGCTTGGTGGTGTTGCAGACTCTGGGGCCTTTCAGAACAGATTTTTTGCATGCATACATGCATACATACGTGACACTTAAATAAAGTCCACCTGTGTGCAAACTAACTAATTATGTGACTTCTGAAGGTAATTGGTTGCACCAGATCTTATTTAGGGGCTTCATAGCAAAGGGGGTGAAATGCACGCACCACTTCCGTTTTGATTTCTTTTGAATACGTGTTCTTTTTTCCATCACACCAATTTGGACTATTTTGTGTATGTCCATTATATGAAATGCAAATTAAAGAAACTAATTACAGGTTGTATGCAACAAAATAGGAAAAACGCCAAGGGGGATGAATACTTTTGCAAGGCACTGTATGACGAGAGGAATCACAAGCATGGAAATAGTAGAGGGGAGCGGCTGCATTTCTAACTGATATACTTCTATGGTCTGGTTCATGGTAGAAATTATTTGCAGCAATAGCTCCCTTTGAATGGACCACTCAACAGTAATTGGCCATACTATATGAGACAACATAAATACATGTTTGTTTATGTGTGTGTGCTGACGGAACACACATTGCAGGGTCTCAGAACAGGATGTCCACTCAAAACAGGTCACAGCCGTTCCGCTCATGTTCAGGGAACGTGCATATTTATAATACCAAGAAAGACGAGGATGTTTATTTGAAGATCGCTGAAATCTGATGTAAAAGTATACAAAGCTTGTCCCTCGTGAAATCCACACTCTTCTTACAAAATGTTAATTCACTAACCCAGCAAAAAGAAACCTTTTGAATTATAAAGCACAGTCAAATTCCAGCTGGAACGGGAACATAGAAGTATTGATCTTTGAGTACTAAGAGACATATGAAAACATATTTTTTGTGAGTTATTAAAAAATTATGAGTGTAAAACATGAGCAAAGGGAGAGAAAGACCAGAGGAAAAGAGAGGATAGAATGTGGAATGCTTTGGAGCTGTGGGGGAAGACTGTTAGTAAGGGAGGATGTCACACACTTCCAGCTCTCTCGCTCCTTACCCCGGGTTCTTTGGAAATGTCATAACTGTCAATGGTCACACAGAGATGGGTGTGGATCATAATCTAAGAAGGGAGCCACAGCATCTTACTGCAGCTCTGCTCTAGATCTCTTGTAAATTGTCTTTGACCTTTTATCTGTGACCATGGGTGTGGGATAAAGAGAGAGGAATACAGAAAGAGAGAGAGGGAGAGGGAGAGGGGGTAAGACCTGGTACAGAGGCAGAACACAAGCCCAATGGCTGACCCCTATGGCAGGACAATTCACAGAGGCGCACGGTTGGCCCAGAAACTCAATACACTGGTGTAGTCTATATATAGGGTCCACTCTCTTCAATGGCTTGTCACCTGATCAAAGTCCCAGGAGGGACACGGGTGTCACACTTGTTCAATAGTGTTCTCATACAACACCCTTTCACAATCAAGCAACGTTCCCATTTCCTTTGTCTGTAAAACTACTATTTTCCTCCTATACAAGGAAAACAAACACACTGAGTAAAAACATTTTTTTAAATTAAATAATTTGTAGTAGTAATATGATTTTGTCATTTGCTAACAATACAACTAACTATCACTTAATCAAACTGCACAAAACTGATGTTTTCACTTCACAAATGTATCAATTTGACATCCATTTATGTTTGAAGGTAAAACCAAATCTATGGATAAGGCTGTATATACTACATCATCATTCTCCATCAGGCAGTGTGCTGGTGTAGTCTATATAGAGGGTTCTATATCTCTTCAATGGCTTGTCACCTGACCAAAGTCCCAGGATGGACACTGGTGTCAGAAGTGCTCAGTAGTGTTCTCATTCAACGCTATACAACACCCTTTCACAATCAAGCACCTTCCCATTCCCTTTCAGTCTGTAAAACTGCTATTTGCCTCCTATGCCAAGGAAAACAAACTGAAATGAGAACTGTAATTACAGTCTGGTTGTTATCATGAACTGAGTAGTAATGAGCAGGATATTACATCCTGATGATATCAATTAATCAGACTTGTTTCACTATATAAAAAATGTCAAGTGTCACATGACACGAGAGAGAGAGAGAGACGCACACAGGGAAATCAATCAGATTGTTACAGAAATTAAAACCTCCTATTAGACATATTGGGAAAATGAAACAAAAACAAATGATATACCACATTGCTATTTGGCCCTAAAAAGAGATTATAAATGAGCAGAATCGCTCTACCCTGTCAGAAATACAAAACAGAAACAACATGACCAGATACAAACTCAGTGACCAAAAATACAGTACCACAGAATGAGTACTAATACCCATAAAACCTAGGGGTCAAACAAGGAAATGATTCCAATTGTTTTTCCACCATTCATTTTTCCTATAGGAGATTTTAGAAACACTTCAAATAAGGGCTTTTTCGTGTAGGCTTACCCTGGTGTGATGTTCTGATAACGTTGTAAATCTCTAGGACAAGGTGACTTTGATCAATACATGTCTGTATTTATCCCCTCAAAATTAAAAGCTAATTAGCTGCTAATGTGACTATCACAAAGAACATGATGATCTGGATGAGACTGCCAAATCGAGGAAAATGTAAGAATTTCTGGATTCTAATGTCTGTCTTGTCCAAGTTTTAAATTGACAATACCTGTTAGCAAAGGTGTCAGCTAGAGATGACATGCAGGAGCTTGCAGGGATTTGTAGTCTTGCATGATGTCTACTTTTAATCTAATTAGCATTTTCAAATCTGAGAGTAAATAGAGCTGAATATATCGATAAGACTCCTTGTCCGAGAGAGATTTACATGGTTATCAAAACGTCACGCCAGGGTAAACCTACACATAGACAGACCTAATTGTAAGTGCTTATAAAATTCCCTATGGGAAAAATTACTGGTGGAAAAAAATTAGAAAAATGTCCCTGTTTGACCGCTAGGTTTTATGACACTTACACTGTGGGGCTTTATTGGCTATAGAAAAAAGAGACACAAAAAGACTTGGCTACCCAAAGAGGAGTGTGTGTATGTAGTCAATACACGACAGGGGACTTCCTCCGCCATTAAAAAAAATATTATTCAGAAAGAGTCATTCTTTGAAGAAAATACTCAATTTATTTAAAATATATATATATTAAACCCAGAGGAAAAATGTTAAATACTCATTGACGAAGGAGTGTTGGCTCCTCTTGCAGCCAGATATGTATTTGCCACTCATTGCCTGACACTGGGCCAATTGCGATATTGCGCGTGACTAACACATTTCAGTTAATTACTATAGCTCTCGCCCTTGGGCCAATCAGTGTCATTTTGTAAATGCCGGATCTATTATGCAAGACGCATAATTCATCCAAATTGAGTCAAAATCGGAGCAGTGCTGTCTGAGGTATCGCGTGTGACGAAAGTACAGACTGAGACAGATCCACAATCTCCTCCCTAATTAAGCAGTAACACTCGCTATTATTATTTCCATGATTATTATCCCAAATGGTAATGATGGTAGTTGTATCACAAATATAGGGACGATGATAATAGTAGTAATAGTGTTAGTAGCTAGAAATGATAGCTAGTAGTGGTAATAGGGATAGTTGTGGTATTAGTGTAAATAAAAGTGGTTGAAGCGTAATTTTTGTTTGTAGTAATAGTAGTTTGATATTTTTCATGAGAGCGAGAGACCTTCAGTAATGACAAATACATTTGAAACTTCACGCACGGTAAAACTTTTGTATGACTTAATAAAATAGTTGGGGGGAAAGGTGCCTGTCCATTGACAACAACAGCAGAGCACACCAAACGAATAAAATAAAGACAGCACTTCAAAAACAATATTTCACACGATAGCCTTCTGAATTTGCAAGAACTTTTCATTTTGATTTCGGCATAAATTAAAATGTCGCACTGACTTGTCCACGGATTGATGTTTCAGCATTGTTTCAATGAAGAGTTTGGCGTTCGACGAGCCATGTGCGACATACACACAGTTACACACAGTTTACAAGCCTGCTTAGAGTTAGCGGCAGGTGAACGAGCAATATCCACCGTCGTACTGTAGTATAGATAAAGTCTGAGCTGGAATGGAAAGCTAAGTGAAGCTGGCTAGCTTTAGCAGTATACCTCTCAGGCGCCTTGCGAGGCTATTGGCCCCTTAACCTGAGCCCTAATCTAGTTTAAGCAGAATGTCAACTCAAAACAAAAGACAGTACTAAAGATAGAATCCTTTGGTTGCTGCATCCATTTTTTTAAATTATATGTATGCCCATTGATTCTTAAAAAATCTAAACTTAATTAAATGCCTCAGCTTAGTTCAACTGTCATACCCCATCAGAACCTAAAACATGAGCTTGTTTTACTCCAATGTTTGTAAACAATGTGAATGGGAACAAACACTGTATAGCCTCAACATGGCTATGGTTACGATCATTGGTCATTCCTTGCATCTTTAGCTGTGTCTATGAATTTGAGGTGACAGCTTTCTTATTGTTTCAATTAAGGATTCTAGCTTTAAGGAATTAATATAATTGGTCTACCAGCATCCCAGGTAGTTCACTGAATTCAAGATATAATTGGTACGTATAATACCTGTAGTTAAGCAAAAATGAATGCTCTACACTATTTAGATGTATTTATTCACTGATTTGCAGACCAGGACAAACAGTTTCAAGATATGACTATATAAAAATGTAATTACTGCTAGAAACTGTCCCTTCATAACCACTCAGGAGGCTCTTCATAACCACTCAAGGAAATTCATGAAGTTGTCATTCCAGTCCAAGTCTTCTTTAAGGCGGACTCAGAGTTATTCTAAGCTTTGATATAGGACCATCAAATCAAAGTACTTTAACTTGTTTTAAATATCCTTGTGTTACATGTAACACTGAAGCGCTTTGCTAACCTCTTTATCAATGTACCATTTCAGTGTATGGATATTTTCAAGTTCACCCTTCCTTACATCATTCTCTACCAAAGAGGCCTGCCACTGGAAAAGTACAGATGTGACTAGAGTGTGTCTTGAACCATATTGAACATCTAGAATAATACCAACTTGTTTCAAGCAGACCACCATAGTCCCCGTGCCCAAGAACATCAAGGTAACCTGCCTAAATGACTATCGTCCCATAGTACTTACATCTATAGCCATGGAGTGCTTTGATAGGCTAGAAGATGAAGACGTTTTTGGAATGAAGGATGAAGAGGGGGAGATTACTGTCACATTAGAGGACGACGAAGAAGAGAAGTCTGGAGATCTGATTATCACCAGTAAATACAGTGAGTACTATCTAATAAAACAGGGACATTGATCTGATTATCACCAGTAAATACAGGGACATTGATCTGATTAAGACCAGTACCTATCTAATAAAACAGGGACATTGATCTGATTATCACCAGTAAATACAGTGAGTACTATCTAATAAAACAGGGACATTGATCTGATTATCACCAGTAAATACAGTGAGTACTATCTAATAAAACAGGGACATTGATCTGATTATCTAATAAAACAGGGACATTGATCTGATTATCACCAGTAAATACAGTGAGTACTATCTAATAAAACAGGGACATTGATCTGATTATCACCAGTAAATACAGTGAGTACTATCTAATAAAACAGGGACATTGATCTGATTATCACCAGTAAATAAAACAGACATTGATCTGAGTACTATCTTATAAAACAGGGACATTGATCTGATTATCACCAGTAAATACAGTGAGTACTATCTAATAAAACAGGGACATTGATCTGATTATCACCAGTAAATACAGTGAGTACTATCTATAAAACAGGGACATTGATCTGATTATCACCAGTAAATACAGTGAGTACTATCTAATAAAACAGGGACATTGATCTGATTAACACCAGTAAATACAGTGAGTACTATCTTATAAAACAGGGGCACAACTCTGCAGTTGTTGAACTAATGTGTGAGTTTTAAAAGGGCATTCTACACTTGATTATGTTTTTGTACTGTCCGAATTGTCCATGACGTCCTCCAGTGCTTAAAAAAACTTTTCTTGTTGTAAAGTGATATATAAATACAGTAAAGTATAAACACACTAAAGGGAAACAAATAAATGATTTGAGCAAAGTAGTTTTTTTTTAGACAACTGTAAACTTGAAGGAGTGAGTGATGTCATTGTAAGGCCTTCAAGGAGTTGGCTTGATGGGAAGTCGTGATGTCATCCAATAGGCGACTGATCTTCATGTGAATATTCATTATTCTTTTTAAAATCCTTCCTGTTCTGTCAAGTTGGTTGTTGATCATTGCCAGAAAGCAATTTTCAATTCTTTCCATAGACTTTCAAGATGATTTATTTATTTAAGATGATAACTCATCCAGAACGCCGCAGCCCGTCTGGTGTTCAACCTTCCCAAGTTCTCTCACATCACCCCGCTCCTCCGCTCTCTCCACTGGCTTCCAGTTGAAGCTCGCATCCGCTACAAGACCATGGTGCTTGCCTACGGAGCTGTGAGGGGAACGGCACCTCAGTACCTCCAGGCTCTGATCAGGCCCTACACCCAAACAAGGGCACTGCGTTCATCCACCTCTGGCCTGCTCGCCTCCCTACCACTGAGGAAGTACAGTTCCCGCGCAGCCCAGTCAAAACTGTTCGCTGCTCTGGCCCCCCAATGGTGGAACAAACTCCCTCACGACGCCAGGACAGCGGAGTCAATCACCACCTTCCGGAGACACCTGAAACCCCACCTCTTTCAGGAATACCTAGGATAGGATAAAGTAATCCTTCTCACCCCCTTAAAAGATTTAGATGCACTATTGTAAAGTGGCTGTTCCACTGGATGTCTTAAGGTGAACGCACCAATTTGTAAGTCGCTCTGGATAAGAGCGTCTGCTAAATGACTAAATGTAAATGTAAATGTAGTCATGTCTCACATCAACACCATCATGCCAGAGACCCTAGAGCCTCTTCCTCTATTACCTTTCCTTTTGCCTAGTCAATTTACCCCTATCTACAGTATATGTGAATAGCTACCTCAATGACCTTGTACATCGACTCGGTATTGGTACTCCCTGTACATAGCCATGTTATTTTTACTCATTATTGTTATTCACTGTGTATTTATTCTCTGTGTCACTATTTCTATTTGATCTTTAAGGACCCGTAAGTAAGCATTTCACTGTTAGTCTTCACCTTAACTACTACAGTCACCAACATTTCCCTGAGCAGTTTGCCATTTCCTTTCCCAGTTTTGTTCTTTCTAACTTTCATTCAGATGTATTAATTCCTCTGAGACAGACCTTGATGACTACTTGGGTACTGAATCTCCACCCACACGTTAGAAGCATCTTTAACCATTTGACTTGAAGAGATGCTAATCATGCATTCCGTATTTCATGAAAATTATTTGGATTTCCCAGCTCCTTTGACGACCCCATGACCGCCGAGAGCAATGCATCTTTCTGTCCTTTAGGGCAGGGTTTCCCAACCCCCCTCCCTGGTTGCACATTTTGGTTTTTGTCCTAGAACTACATAGTGGATTCAAATAACCAACTTATCATCAAGCTTTGATTATTTGAATCAGTTGTGTACTGCTTGGGCAAAAAACAAATCATGCACCCGAGTTAGCGAAACCCTGCTTTAGAGGCACATTATTTGAAGGTGGCTCTCTGATGCCAATTTGTTGTTTCTTGCCACAGAATGGTGGTAGTTGAGTTTAGGGACAACCTCTACACTTAATTTCCCCCCCTCTTTTGCTTACTGTAGGTCAGGCTGTCATAGCTCACTGACTAACTCACTGAGGAGAAGCCTGTTTATTTGTATTACAAAAGGGCTGCGGAGAGCCTCTCAGAATCCCAGGAAGGATGAAGTATGAGGAGGCCTCTCTTCCTCTGTTGTCCTGGCACTTCCACCCCCCTCGCCCAACAACCACAGGTTAAAAATAAGCTGTTGTTAGCCTACACCTACACAAAGGCCTAGGGTTTTAGAGGGAAGTCAACTTTGAACTTCCATCATTAGGTGTCAGTAATATCATTTAACTCTTTTTAAACATATAACTGCCAGGAAACGTGACTTTGATAAAACTAGAACAGTTATGTTATACAAGTCAACAACATACTGTGTGTAGGCCAACTTCAACTAATGTATGGACCACAGTGAAAAGTCTACTATGACATACGGAAGGTAGAGTATTCTTTACTTTTACTCTGATTCCATAAATCTCAGAGTCAACTTCTGTTTTCCAGGATTTTTCATAAAGCTGTCTATTGGTGAGTGATTATGGACTTTTCCCATAGCTGATCCAGAAATAGTTTTCCAAGCTTGGAGCCATGCCATACTGTTTTGCCAGAGAGGGAGACAGAGACAGAGAGAGATCAGACCGTCCACAACAGTTCCCCAACAGACTGTCCCATCACTGTGATACCCCAAACAAACACTCTCCCACCGGCCATGGTGCCAGTAGGACTGGGTGGACATACTGCACCCACTCCAACACATACAAAAATATGATCCCTATTTTATGATCCAGATTTTGCCACCATCCCCCCACTGTACTGATATCCATAACACTGACAGAGCAGGTATGACATGTTTCAGACCTCCTGTGGTTATATTACTGAAAGGGTTTATGCATGCCCTCCCCCCCAGCAGTTTATATACCATCCTGCTACTCAAAATAATCCATAGATAACATTAACCCCTGGTCCCCTTAACTTCCACTACCCAGAAAAAGCAGTTAGTTCAGCACAGGGTCTTGGCATGATTGCAAAAGGGTTTTGGACTAAAGTAGCAGGCACAACACATACCACTCAACAGCTGCCTGGCAGGGGCAGTGTGTTCTAGGGCAAAGATATGTTGGAGGGCTGGGACTCCTGAACAGAACCATTAAAACCAGCAACACAATATGCACAAATAGAACAGACCTGGAAACACCTCAAGTTGCTTACTTACTGATAGCCTTTGATGTGAAGCCTTTAATGTTACATTTGAGTGAGATACAAAACAGTCACGTGCAGTATGTAATTGTGAAGGCACAACAGTCAAGGATATTCGTAATTTAACTTCACTTCCATCCTTTGTTCTTAGAAAGCCAACTTGTTGCAATAACCACGATCGCAGGCACATACGAGCGTACACACAATTTAGATTTTTTTAAACTTAAATTTATACCCTCCAAATTCTCCAAACAAGGCAACCAACTGGCCAGGGCGTGTTTGTCATGCAACCTGTTTGGGGCGGGGTTACTTGGAGACTGCGCGTGCATTAGTGCCCAAAATGTGCCCATATGACCAAATGCATTTTATTTGTCTAATTGATATTGTTTAGTTGATAGGCTATTCATTTTTATTTTCTTAAAATGACACGGAATTCTATTTCGCTGGGCATGCATAGGCTAATGACAGGCAATCGCGTCTATGACAGTAACATAGATATCATAGCTTGCAACAAAACAAAAACAAAAAAAAGCTCTTATAGTGTGTAAAGCAAAAACATTTGCAGCTATAATGGACATCCTCTTGGAAAATATGTCAAAAATACACATACCTTCAGAATTTGTTGGATGCTCTCTACTTTCCAAAATTTTCCCACCTTCACATGTGCCAGTGTAAACGTCTCAGGCACTGTGTCCAGTCCGCACCAAAGCATTGAATTGATAGCGGCGATTGTTGAGGGCGGGGTTTTAGTTTTTTTTTAATAATCAAAATGAAATTTGGATTTCAGAGCCTAATTGGTTATTTCCATGATTGAATCAGTGTTTCAATTTTTTGAAGCAATGCTTACACTGGTACTACCACTGTAAATGAGTTCGTCTGCAACTGACTGTTATGAGTCTTTTAGACTAGCAAGCTGCTGCTTCATTCAAATTAAATATAAAACGCATGATTCATTGCTGAGGAGGGTGTGATTTTTTGTAACAATTTCATGCGTTCCCAATGACATAAACATAGGCCTTGGTTGTCACTAGTTACCACTGCCACTGAGTACAAATTGTCTAGGCCTTTTTGGTGTTAATTTAAGGTTATGGTTAAGCATACGATTAACAGAGTGGTTAGGGTTACGTTTAAAATCAGATTTTAAGAAGATACATTGTAGAAATAGGCGGGGTTTAGCCATAATTAAGACTTTGTGTCTGTGGTAACTAGTGATTGGCTACTAATAACTATCCAACATTAATTAATATTCTAGACTAGTCTGTCTAAAACCCATGGCCGTAACTACATTTAAGGACACCGTGGTGCATTTAAGGACACTCTTGGCATTCTCTCAACAAGCTTCATGAGGTAGTCACCTGGAATGCATTTCAATTAACAGGTGTTCCTTGTTAAAAGTTAATTTGTGGAATTTCTTTCCTTCATAATGCGTTTCAGCCAATCAGTAGTGTTCTGACAAGGTAGGGGTGGTATACAGAAGATAGCCCTATTTGGCCATAGACCAAGTCCATATTATGGCAAGAACAGCTGAAATAAGCAAAGTGAAACAACAGTCCATCATTACTTTATTAAGACATGATGATCAGTCAATACGGAACATTTCAAGAACTTCAAGAACTGAAAGTTTTTTCAAGTGCAGTCACAAAAAAACATGAAGCACTATGATGAAACTGGCTAACATGAGGACCACCACAGGAAAGGAAGATCCAGCGTTACCTCTGCTGCAGAGGATAAGTTCATTAGAGTTACCAGCCTCAGAAATTGCAGCACAAATAAATGCTCCACAGAGTTCAAGTGACAGACACATCTCAATATCAACTGTTCAGAGGAGACTGTGTGAATCAGGCCTTCATGGTCGAACTGCTGCAAAGAAACCATTACTAAAGGACACCAGTAAGAAAAAGAGACTTGCTTGGGCCAAGCAACACGAGCAATGGACATTAGACCGATGGAAATTTGTACTTTGGTCTATGAGTCCAAATATTATATTTTTGGTTCCAACTGCCGTGTCTTTGTGAGATGCAGAGTATATTATTTATACATGTGTAGTTCCCACCATGAACATTACATTACATTTACATTTAAGTCATTTAGCAGACGCTCTTATCCAGAGCGACTTACAAATTGGTGCATTCACCTTATGACCTCCAGTGGAACAGTAGTGCATCTAAATCTTTTCAGGGGGGGGGGGTGAGAGGGATTACTTTATCCTATCCTAGGTATTCCTTAAAGAGGTGGGGTTTCAGGTGTCTCCGGAAGGTGGTGATTGACTCCGCTGTCCTGGCGTCGTGAGGGAGTTTGTTCCACCATTGGGGGGCCAGAGCAGCGAACAGTTTTGACTGGGCTGAGCGGGAACTGTACTTCCTCAGTGGTAGGGAGGCGAGCAGGCCAGAGGTGGATGAACGCAGTGCCCTTGTTTGGGTGTAGGGCCTGATCAGAGCCTGGAGGTACTGAGGTGCCGTTCCCCTCACAGCTCCGTAGGCAAGCACCATGGTCTTGTAGCGGATGCGAGCTTCAACTGGAAGCCAGTGGAGGGAGCGGAGGAGCGGGGTGACGTGAGAGAACTTGGGAAGGTTGAACACCAGACGGGCTGCGGCGTTCTGGATGAGTTGTAGGGGTTTAATGGCACAGGCAGGGAGCCCAGCCAACAGCGAGTTGCAGTAATCCAGACGGGAGATGACAAGTGCCTGGATTAGGACCTGCGCCGCTTCCTGTGTGAGGCAGGGTCGTACTCTGCGGATGTTGTAGAGCATGAACCTACAGGAACGGGCCACCGCCTTGATGTTAGTTGAGAACGACAGGGTGTTGTCCAGGATGAAGCATGGAGGAGGAGTTTTGATGGTGTGTCGATGTTTTGCTGGTGACATTGTCTGTGATTTATTTAGAATTCAAGGCACACTTAACCAGCATGACTACCACGGCATTCTGCAGCCATACGCCATCCCATCTGGTTTGCGCTTAGTGGGACTATCATTTGTATTTCAACAGGACAATGACCCAACACACCTCCAGGCTTGTAAGGACTATTTTACAAAGAAGGAGAGTGATGAAGTGCTGCATCAGATGACCTGGCCTCCATAATCACCTGACCACAAACCAATTGAGATGGTTTGGGATGAGTTGTACCGCAGAGTGAAGGAAAAGCAGCCAACAAGTGCTCAGCATACTGTATGTGGAAACTACTTCAAGACAGCTGGAAAAGCATTCCAGGTGAAGCTGGTTGAGAGAATGCCAATAGTGTGCAAAGCTGTCATCTGTAATGATCTTCGTCTTCATCGGATGAGGAGTAGGAATGATCGCACCAAAACGCAGTGTGGTAAGTGTCCATGATTATTTATTATAACAGAACACGAAAATACCAAATAACAAAGTGAACGTAAGAAATGAAAATCGAAACAGTCCTGAAAGGTGAAAACACAAAACAGGAAACAACTACCCACAAACACCAGGTGGGAAAAGGCTACCTAAGTGTGGTTCTCAATCAGAGACAACGATAGACAGCTGCCTCTGATTGGGAACCATACCATGCCAAACACATAGAAAAGAAAACAGAAAAACAACATTGAATGCCCACCCCAACTCACGCCCCGACCAAACCAAAATAGAGACATAAAAATGGAACTAAGGTCAGGGCGTGACAGTACCCCCTCCCCCCCAAAGGTGCGGACTCCGGCCACAAAACCTAAACCCATAGGGGAGCGTCTGGGTGGGCATCTATCTGCGGTGGCGGCTCTGTCGCGGGACATGGACCCCACTCCACCTTAGTCCTGGCCCCATTAGGTGGCGCCTCTGGAGCGGCGACCCTTGCCGCCGACCCCGGACTGAGGACCCTTGCAGCGGGCCCCGAATAGGAGGGCGACTCTGGCGGCGCCGGACAGGCGGGAGACTCTTGCGGCTCCGGACTGACGGGCGGCTCTGGCGGCTCCGGACTGACGGGCGGCTCTGGCGGCTCCGGACAGGAGGGAGACTCTGGAGGGTCCGGACTGGAGGGAGACTCTGGAAGGAGAAGACGCAGAGACAGCCTGGTGCGTGGGGCTGCCACAGGACCCACCAGGCTGGGGAGACCTACCGGAGGCCTGGTGCGTAGAGGAGGCACCGGATAAACCAGGCTGTGAGGGAGCACTGGAGCTCTGGTGTGCAGCCTTGGCACCACTCCTCCAGGCTGAATTCCCACTTTAGCCCGGCCCATCCAGAGTGCAGGCACAGGTCGAACCGGGGTGTGGGGAAGCACAGGAGATCTGGTGCTTACCACTCGCACCTCTCCATTAGGCTCAAAGGATACCCTGTGCCGAAACGGTGCACCGGAGACCAAACACGCTGGGCTGGCACAATCCGCCCTGGCTGGATGCCTACTCTCGCATGGCACTTGCGGGGGGCTGGCCTATAGTGCTTGGGGCTATGAGCGCGCACTGGCGACACTGTGCGCTTCACCGCATAACACGGTGCCTGACCAATTACTACGCTGCTTCCGGTAAGCACGGGGAGTTGGCTCAGGTCTATCACCTGACTCCGCCAATCTCCCCGTGTGCCCCCAAAAAAGTTGGGGGCTGCCTCTCGTGCCTGCTGCGCTGCCTTACCTCATATCGCCGCCTCTCCGCTTTCGCCGCCTCAACTTTCAGGCGCCGATATTCCCCAGCCTGACTCCAGGGTCCCTTACCGTCTAATATCTCCTCCCAAGTCCAGGAGTCCCAAACCCTCTGCTCCTCCTTACCACGCTGCGTGGTCCGTTGGTGGTGGGTAGTTCTTTAACGATCTTCATCTTCATCAGATGAGGAGTAGGAAGGATCGGACCAAAACGCAGCATGGTAAGTGTCCATGATTATTTATTGTAACAGAACACGAAAATACCAAATAACAAAGTGAACGTAAGAAATGAAAATCGAAACAGTCCTGAAAGGTGAAAACACAAAACAGGAAACAACTACCCACAAACACCAGGTGGGAAAAGTATGGTTCTCAATCAGAGACAACGATAGACAGCTGCCTCTGATTGGGAACCATACCAGGCCAAACACATAGAAAAGAAAACATAGAAAAACAACATAGAATGCCCACCCCAACTCACGCCCCGACCAAACCAAAATAGAGACATAAAAATGGAACTAAGGTCAAGGCGTGACTGTCATCAATGCAAAGGGTGGCTACTTTGAAGAATTTCAAATATGACTTTTTTTTGGTTACTACATGATTCTATATGTGTTATTCATAGTTTTGATGTCTTCATTATTTTTCTACAATGTCCAAACATTTGACTAGTACTGTATATATAATTCAGTCAGATCAAGAATATTTACAATGTACACAATAAAGAAAACCATACATATATTGTACATAATAAAGAAAATCAATTCTGGGTCAACATCTAAATATTGCTCCCAGCGTTGATCAAAGCTCAGAACGCTTATATTCTTGATCTGACTGAGTTCTAATCTCGCCTGCCTCTGCAAACGAGTGGAATTATAAATAGCAAGCTGCAGCGCTCCTAGTTGCCGATGATTTTAATTCAGTAAAATTGCAATCCGTTTTACGAAAGATTATGGATACTGACAAGATACGTCTCTCCGCCCTAACAATGGGAGTCGTTGTCTACATAGCAGCACAGTGGGCTCGCTAGCTCCCACCCATCCTTTCTTTGGATTAGTGGATACATCTCATTATTGTAATCCTTTTTTAATATTCAATGAGGGTTGTTGACGTCTTCTGCTTGTATTCAATGGAGAGAGATGCTATTCTACTAGCCTCATGCCATGAATATGCATAGCCATCTCGAGACAACGCTGATATAAAGTGTTTTTTCTCAGTTGCTGGGATGTGTCACGTTCGTTGTACGGAGGTGACCAAGGCGCAGCGTAAGATGAATACATACTTTTAATGAAGACGAAGACCACTTAACAAACTATATTAAACAACAAACCAAACGTGAAGCTATAATAATACTAGTGCAGACACAGGCAACTAGACATAGACAATAACCCACAAAATACCCAAAGAAGATGGCTGCCTAAATATGGTTCCCAAACAGAGACAACGATACACACCTGCCTCTAATTGAGAACCAATCTAGGCAACCATAGACATATATAAACACCTAGATAGTAACCAACCCCAAAAACCTACAAAACCCCTAGACAGTACAAAAACACATACATCACCCATGTCCCACCCTGACCTAACCAAAACAATAAAGAAAACAAAGAATACTCAGGTCAGGGCGTGACAGGATGTCACGTGTCCTTCTTATATCATTAAACTCGTAACAACCAACTCAATGCATTACAAAACGTATATTCGATCAAATAAACCTCATGTAGCAAATAAGCCATTCATTTTTTTGCCAAATTCAACACTCTCTTATTGACCTCCTTACAAAAACTCCTTGCTTGGTGGGTGAAATACTGAAAATGGCACCTGCTGGAGGGGGTCCGATTTTTCGACTGAATTACACCTCTCGCTACCTCTTCTGGACTGGAATATGTTCCAGGGATTCATCTGATGGCATTGAGAAGTTGAACACATCAGTCACCGGCTTCATTAATAAGTGCATCGACAACGTCGTCGCAACAGTGACCATACGTACATAGCCCAATCAGAAGCCATGGATTACAGGCAACATCTGCACTAAGCTAAAGGCTTGAGCTGCCGCTTTCAAGGAGCGAGACACTAACCCGGACGCTTATCCTGCTACACTCTCGGACAAACCATCAAACAGGCAAAGAGTCAATACTGGACCAAGATCGAATCCTACTACACCGGCTCTGATGCTCGTCGGATGTAGCAGGGCTTGCACGCTATCAAAGATTATAAAGGGAAACCCAGCCACGAGCTGCCCAGTAACACGAGTCTACCAGACGAGCTACCTGACAGCTGGCAACTGTTTCACAAAAATGGTCAACCTCTCCCTCACCCATTCTGTGTTTCAAGCAGACCACCATAGTCACAGGTAACCTGTCTAAATGACTATCGCCCCGTAGCACTCACATCTGTAGCCATGCCAGACACCTTGGATCCACTCCAATTTGTATACTGCCCCAACAGATCCACAGATGGTGCGGTCAGAGACCTGGCAGTGTGATGTCAGAACAACAACCTCTCCCTCATTGTCAGTAAGAGACAGTTTATGCTGGCTGGTGTGACGCAAATAAGGAGCCTCCAGAGGCACGCAGAGGCCAAATTGTGCTCTGTACCACTGTGCACGTCTCAAATATTCCAGCAATGTGGAGGGCTCCGTATACCTTTGCATTGACATGATTGGTTGATGGTAAGTGAGGGTGGGAGGTCAGTCAAGTAAGACCTGTTGAGAAGTTTTATGAAATGTGCTGTTGTGGAAAAATTCTTACACAGGGACACTTGAAGTCAATCTTAAATGACTCATTGTTTATTGTCAGTGTGCTGAAGAGGTTCCAACCAACTCAATGTACCATGTCAATCAGGAGCTCGCCCTGGGCAGACCCAGCAGTTGTCTTATATATGGCTATACACAGACAAGTTATATTTCCATGATTTTGCACAATTAATGCATTCATAACCGTGTTGTTTTATTCATGTGACCGATCAATACTGTTTCATAGTATGTGACCGACCAACACCTCACGAGGCTTCTCCTCTCTAAGCTGAGATCACGGGCAATAAAGATAAAAAACCAGGTAAAAAAAACAAGGTATTTTTTGAGATTCTGAACTCAATTTCGAATCGTACACTAGGATTGTGACCAAATTAGCTTTTTACCACCTGAGGAACATTGCCACGGTGCAGCCGTTTCTCTCTCAGGCTGATACAGAAAGACTACTGTAATGCTCTCCTGTCTGGTCTACTCAGGAAAGCCATTGGTCAACTGCAAAACATACAGAATGCTGCAGCACGGGTACTGACCAAGACCAGACGAAGAACACCCGTTACATTGGTTTTAAGGTCTCTGCACTGGCTGCCTGTGAGTTTTAGAATTCATTTTAAGATTATTCATTTGGTTTTTAAATCCATCCACAACTGTGCACTCCAATACATGTCAGATATGCTTTTACGTTATGTACCCAGTAGGTCCCTCAGGGCCTCTGGAATAACCTGCCAGAGAACCTGAGGAGGGCTGAAACAGTGGACATATTTAACAGAGATCTTAAAACACATCTTTTTAGCTTTGCTTTTCCTTGGGGTGCGTTTTAGTCATTCCGTTTTTGCTGTTATGCTTTTTTTAATCCTACTGTTTGTTGTGTGTTAAATATTTCAGTTATTTTCAATGTTTTTTTATTTTGTTTTCTGTGAAACACATTGTGTTGCATTCCATGTCTGAAATGTGCTGTATGAATAATGCTTGATTTAATTTGATCTGTACAGATGCAAACAGGTCCACCTGCGCTCTCCCAAACCTTTCCCACAGCTGTAACACAACCTCAGGATGCAGACTCCTCTCTGCTGCCCGGTTCAAGACCCTGGGAATGTGCTCTGCCCGCAGTGATGTTAAGCGGGTCTGAGCACACAGCAAGAGCTCCCGTGCCATTTCGTGGAGGTGCTGTGATGTTTGAAATGTTTGGACCAAGTTTACAGGTAACTAATTAGATACTTTGTAGTCATGTTGGGCGAGTTGGAACCGGTGTATTTCGGAATCAAATGTGCCAAATAAATGGACATTTTGGGGATATAAAGAAGGAATTTATCGAACAAAACGACCATTCATTGTGTCACTGAGACATTTGGGATTGGAAAAAGATGAAGATCTTCAAAGGTAAGCTATTTCTGACTTTTGTGTTGCACCTGCCTGGTTGAAAAATGGTTTTCATGTTTTTGTATGCGGGGCGCTGTCCTCAGATAATCGCATAGTGTGCTTTCGCCGTAAAGCCTTTTTGAAATCTGACACAGCGGCTGGATTAACAAGAAGTTAAGCTTTATTTTGATTATTACACTGTTATTTATATGAATGTTATATATTTATATTTCTGTAGTTTGAATTTGGCGGCTCTGCAATTTCACCCAATGTTGTCGAGGTGGGTCGCTAGCGGAACTCATATTATTTACATATTATAACATATTATTTTGTTATACTGCAGGGTATACTACCCATCTCTTCTTCCCACAAAGAGAAACAATCATTTCCAATATAGCTTTTTGCTTTGATAAATGTGGGGTGTCCCTGCCAACAGGCAGCGGACTGCATCTAAGAAGGATGGCACTGTGCAGTCATCCTGAGGTGCTTGCTGCTGGCATTGATCGTTTCTGGCCTTCGCCCAAAGGCCAAACTATGAGGCAAGTTGAGTCCCCACAGGCACTGAATACAGTGATGGAAGGCTATGAACTCCAACTCCGATGCTGGTTAATGCTATAGTTCTGGCTCATCAAATGTTGCAGGGTCTTCTATTGTTGACGCCCTGGTTGACTGAATGTTTCCGAATGAGATCAGATGAAGGAGTGTCAACCTACATCCAAACCCCTCATTCTGGCCAAAGGTTCTGTCTGACAGACACGTTAACCGGCCATTACAGTTGTTCACACACGCCCCTCTCGCTGTTGAGGGTGAACTAGGGGCTTCTCCCAGTGTCTTGTGCCAGGCTACGGCAATTGACCATTTTCACAGATGCAGGCAATATGAAAGCTTTATCAGTTTTCGTTAACTATGGTGAGGGAGTTTTTGACCAGGGCCTATCCGACCAGACTCTCACATTGCATGGTGGACACTGTTACTGCAGCATTTCAGCTGGCCCGCAGGCGTTTGTCCTTTGTCTGTTGCTGTGGTGGCATATTCAACTGGAGGAGTAAATGCCTTACCTGGATGATTGAATAGTTTGAACCATCCAGGGAACAGGCCACAACAGACACAAGGACCCTGTTGAACCACATTTGAGTGGGCCTCACCCTAAATGAGGAGAAGAGTCACCTGACCTCCTCAAGGAAGGTGATCTATCTCAGGGGGGACTAGAGTCTACACCCTCAGGTGGTGCTACATCTTTGGGACAGGTTCGGGAGAGCACACCTGTTTGCATTTCAGGAGAACACTCATTGCCCCAGCTGGTTCTCAATGTCGGATCCTATATGTCTGGACGCCTTCGCTCGCGATTGGCCGGCAACACCACTTTAAGCTTTCCCAACATTTCTCCTGATCACAGCTACGCTAGACAGGGCCATCTTGATAGCTCCATGCTGGCCAAGATCACCAGGGTTTAGCCTCCTGTCGTCTTTCTTCTCGGGGACCCCGTGGCAGCTGCCACTGAGGTCCAACCTTCTCTTCAGGCTGGGGGGACACTGTGGCATTTGGACTCACACTGCCATCTTCGGGCTTGGCCTCTGAGAGGTGTTAGTGGACCAGTCTAGGACTTCAGGACAACGTGGTGAACACGTTGCGGAGTGCCATGGTTTCTTCCACCAATGCGTCATATCAAATGTGGTGCGGCATATTCTGTACCTGTTTTATGGTTTTCATAGTTACGGTTTTCATAGTCACTGCTTAATACGGGCCGAGTGGCATCCACATTGAGAGTGTATTTAGCTGCTATCTCGGCATTCCATGACTATGGCCAAGAGGGACCCATGGCTGGCTACCCATTGCTCTCCAAATTTATGAAGGGAGTTTGACATCTGTGTCCAACAATGGCTTGCTCGTTACCAAACTGGAACATTGACGTGGTGCTGTCAGCGTTTGCTAAGCCGCTCTCGAACCCCTAGAGTCGATGACTTTGAAGCACCTATCTATGAATGTAGCATTCCTGTTGGCTATTACCTCCACTAAGAGGGTGAGTGAACTTCATGCACTTTTAGTGAGCACTGAATGTTTTTCTGAATGGGTCCAGACAAGAGGAGTGTCACCCTTCGTCTTAACTCCTCACTCTTGCCGAAGGCCCTGTTTGACATGTGAACCAGCCCTTACATTTGCCCGCATGTGCTCCTCCCCACGGCTGTGGGTGAATTGGGTGTTATTTTCCCCAAGTGTGCTCTGCCCAGGGTCAGGGCCTTGGACACTTATATTACACAGACACAGGCAATACGACAGTCTGATTGGCTATTTGTTTGTTATGGTGAGAGAGTTCTGGGCCAAAGCCTATCGATACAGACTCTCACACTGGATTGTGGACACTACTACTACAGCATATCGGCTGGCCAGCCGGCCTCTGCCGTCTGATGTAGTGACGCATTCTACTAGAGGCGTAGCTACATCGTGGGCACTGCTCAGAGGAGTTCCCCTCAATGACATTTGCGCCTCGGCAGCTATTTATGGGGGTCAGCCACAAGCACTACACAGGACTTATCAGAAATTCTTACTTGGAATGTATCCTGCCGCGTGGAAGGATACCATATAGGAGTGATCCAATAGCTCACATGACCGTGGTTACATACGTAACCTTCGATTTGGTCTCTGCGTGTCTCCAGAGGCTCTGCCTTTGCGTCACACACTCTCCATTCTAAACATCCGACCACATTGCAGATCAAGCATAAATTGGCTTTAAGTCTACACATGTGGTCTATGAAGCATGTGACATCAAATTGGATTTGATTTGATTCGTTATGTTTGCCTGCGTCCTCCGGATTTACCTCCTGGATTTGCCTTTTTAGCAGCACATTCACCACTCACTCAAATGAACTCTGCCCTCTCGGCACAGGCCGAGGGCGACCTGAGACAAAATATTATTTATAATGATACTATTAATAATAATAGTAATAACAATAATAATAATATTATCATTATAATAGCCTAATCAACTTTAGAAAACACTATTAAATCCCATTGTTAATTAGCCCATTCATATTGCATGATGTTCGGTGCGTTTTTCACATTGGACATGCTGCACTGTAGTACACAATTTCCTGTACATTGTATTGCAGTAAAAAGACCACTTCTAGTTACCAAATCCATGGAGCTTACACCCAGAGAAGCTTCACTGCTCATTTTGCAAAAGAGTGACCCATCAACTTAGATCCAATAGTTGTTTCATATAGGACATACATATTGCACCATACAAAGTTATCTGTATGTTGTGTCCCAGTAAAAGGGGCATCCATTCTACTCAGGAGCACTTCTAGTTTCCAAATCCACAGAGTTTACACAAAACACATCCAGAAGCATAGAACAGGAATGAACCTACTGTACAAAATGATCTAGGATCACCCCAGGATTCAGTGAGTGTGGTTATATGAGACATACGTAAATCCCACCAAACAAGCTTAAACTGTAGGCTATACTCATCTTTACAGTCCTTTTTTCCATCTCCAGGCAGTGAATAAAACTTTAAAGAAATTGACATCCAGATCATTACCAGTAAAACTCAGATAAAAGATAACTTTGCTCTTTTACTTCAGTCTACAAGTCAGACTCCTGGCCACACCGTCCAACATGGTGAGATGAGAAATGTTTTGACTGAGATCAATACAACTGTTTCATCTTTGTTAATAGATTGATGTAATGATCTGCGAGATTTGACTGATAAGTTAATGTCGTGACTCCATGATTTGGGCCTTAAACTGTTGTCAATGTCAAATACATAGATAACTGTGAGAAATGTAAAAACCTGTTTTTTGCAGAATGGCATTCCAGCTTCTGTTTATAAAGTTAGTCTATCAACAGAATCCTTTGCTGACATTTTCCAGCATTTATTCACAAGGGGGATGCATCGAGTACATGTAGAAAATGTTATTTAGTGCTAGGCAGACAAACAGGGTGGGCTGCCAATCCAGATATTCTTATCCTTCAAGTGAACTGTCTTACCTCAGATGGTAAATCAGTTAGGCGAGATCTGATATCCCAAATTCGTAGTATTGACATTCCAGTTGGCAACAACAGGCAGGCATACAGATGGAGATCAGGTATATGCCACTCAGGCAAAACCGCAAAAAAGGGGCACTACTGGTCACACAGTTGATTTTTGATGATTTTGAATTGAAGGCAGATGACCTGCATATTTTTTTTTTAAATGCCCAAGAATAATGAAAACACAGATGGAGTGATTTTATTTGTATGAAATTTGTCTTGAGGGGCCTCATGGACAAACAATGTCAGAGTTTACTAGGAGTGGTGGGTTGAATGCAGGCGCAGAGAGCAGAGGGTTCGGTAAATCGTAATATTTATTCTCCAGCACAAAACGGTCATGCCAAAATACAGGGCGCATAAAACAGACCAGCCCAAACACAGGACAAAACAGTCCGGAGAAAACAAACACGCAAACACAACCAACAGAGTAACAATCCCGCACAAACCTAGGTGGACCTAACAGGCTTAAATAGACATAAATCAAGAAACGAAACAGGTGCAACCAATAAGACAAAATGAAACGAAAAGGAAAAAGGGTGGCGGCTAGTAGGCCGCCGAGCTTCGCCCGAACAGGCAGGGGGGCCACCTTCGGTGGGAGTCGTGACCCTGAAGGAGAATAAGTCTTATGTAGATTTTGCTCCCATTCAGATCCTCTACAACTACAAACATGCTCAGGGTTGTGCTTTAACCATTCTTTCTTAGCCGGACACGGTGGTGACCCACCATTCAGAGCCCCACCTGTTTTGAGCCCCACTTGTTTAGCATGTTATTTTGGCATTAACACGTGTCACATATCAGTTTGCAAACAATGTACAATAAAAATATTTTTGTTAATAAAGTCACATGCTTTCTGTGGTGGTGGGGCAGCCAGCGGATAATACGGAGCGTAGCCTCCCGGGTGGCGCAGGTTGGTAATGTTCTAGTTGCATCAGTGAGTTGCATCAGTCAGTCATGGGGACACTACGTCACTGCAAAATCGACGGGGAGAGCTAGAAAATTCAAGCCATAGATTTACATTTACATTAGAAGTTCCCATCCAAGAAGGGTCAACTCGGGCCTCTAGCTAGAGCTCCGACCTGAAGATCACTGATCACTGAAAAATTCTCCCCAATTTCATGGTATCTAATTGTTAGTAGTTACTATCTTGTCTCATCGCTACAACTCCTGTACGGGCTCGGGAGAGACGGAGGTCAAAAGCCATGCATCCTCCGAAACACAACCCAACCAAGCCGCACTGCTTCTTAACACAGCGCGCATACAACCCGGAAGCCAGCCGCACCAATGTGTCAGAGGAAACACCGTGCACCTGGCAACCTGGTTAGCATGCACTGCGCCCGGCCCACCACAGAAGTCACTAGACTAGCCTGGGCTTGAACACAGAGTCTCTGATGGCACACACTGCAATGCAGTGCCTTAGACCACTGCACCACCCGGGAGGCCACTGACGTCATGATTTGATGTTGTCTTGAAAACACCATAAATCCAGAGAATGCCAGACTTTGATGACAAAATATGCCCACAAGAAGAACCGCTGCGCCACCTTCCTGAGCACAACAAGGTGAGTCCAAAAATATATAGTATGCTGCTGCAGAAATTATGTAATATGCCAGGGAGATATGTATACTGTAGCTAAGAAAGTAATACTAAGTGTATGTTGTGTAGCTGTTAGTAGCCTGTGTGTCTCATCCTAATAATGTGGTCCCTTTCCGCCTCAGAACTTTACCTACTGTTTTTGACTTGGTGGCGCACATGTAGCCTTAGCCTGTGTAGAGAAATATATTTTATTTTGTTATTTAATTAGTTTATTTATTAATTATGATTATGAACAATAAAACAAAAATCAGAAACAGAAACCTAACAGACGGTGGTATTACAAATCAAGATACATTTTCAATTAGTCAAAAAGTTGTATTGCTTTTTTGTTTTTACACTTACTGATAATTTCTAAATAATAATAATAATAGTAATAATAATAATATTTCAATTCTATTTTAAACAATGTGATCAGGGGTTTGTTCACCGCCCCCTTCATTTTATGGATAAAGAATCTTCCATGAAAAATAAACAAATCAACAATGAAAGTTAAATCAGGGCCCATATAATTTGGATCAAAATAAAACATAATATCAGTCTTTCAAAGTAACATTAATAGTAGTTAAAAAAAATATATATATCATTTTGTCTGTCATAGTTGAAGTGTACCTATGATGAAAATTACAGGCCTCTCTCATATTTTTAAGTGGGAGAACTTGCACAATTGGTGGCTGACTAAATACTTTTTGGCCCCACTGTATGTCCCTTAAGGTCCTTGTGTAATGTGATATTGTACCCCCTAGCTCAATTGTCCATTGAATATCATCCATATATATACTTGTGTTCCCTCATGTACTTCCTGTATTGAATTGTTGTTAATAAAAAAGGAATTATTTTTAAATGGACCGCCCTTGCACGGAAATTCGTCATTCATCTCGCGATGATTGTGTTTTCAGCCAATACATCAATACATTCTGTATTGATTTGTTGTTAATAAACCATTTTTAAAAAGGACTGAGGGGATAGGGTGTGTCTTTTAAGTGTTTGGACCGGAAGCCTAGGTCTTGCTTATTCTTACTGGTCTAATGGAAGTGGTCCCGAGGTACACTCCTCTGCCACTTATCGGTTTCTGGGTCACGGAGGAGAGAGGGTTTTGATAAACTCCCATATCTATTGGGTGAAATACCACAGTGTGCAATCACAGCAGCAACATTTGTGACCTTTTGCCGCAATAAAAGGGCAACCAGTGAATAACAAACACCATTGTAAATACAACCTATAATTATTTTGATTCATTTTCCCTTTTGTACTCTAACTATTTGCACATTATTACAACAGTGTATATAGACATAATGTGACATTTGAAATATCTATTATTTTGGAACTTTTGTGAGTGTAATGTTTACTGTACATTTCTTGTTTATTTCATTTTTGTTTATTATCTATTTCACTTGCTTTGGCAATGTAAACATATGTTTCCCATGCCAAAAAATCCCCTTAAATTGAAATTGAATTATGAGGATGGACTTTCATCCCAGCGAGAAACCCCAAAGGATTATCCTATGACGTGCGCCCCACCTTATTTAAAGTGGCATTACAGGTCTGCTCTGACTTTACATATTATTGTTCTATTTAGTTATTAATAATTATTTCCAAGTGAAAAAGGTCTTAGGAATGTGAATATGTAAAACATGTTTTACTCTTTTTTTATGATCAGTTTTCATTTGCACTTATTTTGTATTTCATGTTTATTTCCCAGAATAGTTCCTGATTACACTAAAGAGGGTTTTTAGTCTCTCTTCCTACAGAGAACCCTTGGTTTGGTCTTGAACAACATTTTCTGTTGAGTTGAATTTTGAAAGCCAGATAACAACTAGCTCAGAGTTTATGGTATAAGCTATTTTCACTTTAAGTTGACAGAAATGGTGCAGATCTCGGTTCCTTATCACTTACATTCACTGTTCCTACGTTTTTGTCTCATCCTACAGCTTATACTTTTATATTATCTTAGTTGTTTTGTCTTTGTCCATAGTTTATCTTAATGCTAGGGGGTTACAAAACAATGTGAAGCGCGAAACAATTTAGAAACGATTTTTCCAGTTTTCAAGAGTCTCACTCAATTTCTGCTTATGCCAACTTCTGGAGGTCACAGTGAGGCAACGATATTTGGCTTTTCCATGGATCTGAACGCTCCGCTGGTGTCACTACAATGAAAAATACCTTTGGTGGTAATACTCTACACTTGGAATGTGACCCCTTTAGTCACTTTATTCGTCTTGTGATCAGTTACAATGACATTAAGCTCCTTACTGTAAACTTCTACGGGTACAACACCAAACATGAGAAGGATGAGTTGATTGAATCTGTAGAGAAACGCATGCTTAATTGGTTATGTAAATTTCCCAATTTGTTATTATTGATAGAAGGGGACTTTAACATGAATATAGATAATTCAACTGATAGATGGCCCCCAGGTAGGCAAACCAGTCAGAGTTCGGGTTAATACTTTTTATGGAACAGTTTGATCTTACTGATATATGGAGAGAGAGGTTTCCGGCCGACAGATCATTCACTTGGAGTAACAAAACAGGTTCCAGACAATCCAGAATAGATTTTTGGCTTATATCCAAATGTATTGATAGTGAGTGTGTTACTACAAATATTTATACTACTCCCCTCACAGACCATAGGGCCATTTACATTGATATGAAAATATTTACCCCTGATATTAACCTTGGTAGGGCATCCTACTGGAAGCTAAATAGCTCGTTATTAAATAATGATATAGTTAAGTTTGAGGTTAAATATTTGCTCTCACACTTTTGGGAAAGGCCTTGTGAAGAAAAATATTTTTGCAAGAACTGGTAGCTATTTAAATTTTAGGTGTCCAAATATCTTAGAAAATATGGTAGTAATCTTGTTAAGACCAGAAGAGCTGAGGAGGAAAATGTGATCATTAAGATAACCTCCCTTTCTCAGAGGTCCCCAGCCGGCCTGTCGGGCGAGGAGAAGATGGAACTGATTGAGTTACAAAATAAACTGGATAACATATTTAGTTTAAATAAACTTGATTATATATAGATTAAATAAACTCGATTATATATAGATTAAATAAACTGGATTTTATATTTATATATATATATTTAACAGATGGAGTATACATCACGAGGCGGTGGCTCCATCTGCTGGACGTGCCAGGTCTTGACAGGCTCTCTGGACAGGACTAATTGGGGCGGATTGCTCACCAGCTGTGCGAGGCCCATAAAGGTGCCAGAAGGGCAGCACACAAGGAGGACTAGGGGAAGTGAGGTGACTTCCAGGTGGTTGGATACGGTTACCCGAGCAAAGACGAGGGAGTTGAGTTTGTGTACCATACAGGAAGACCTGGCGCCCAGGAGAGGGTCTCATGGGGGAGACCTGTTCTTTTCTTTTTGATTTATTATTTAATAAACACCCTTGAAACCGAGCTAATCATACTCTGTCCGTGTCTGATCTATGTAAACGTCTTGACCAAACCCCCTGGTCTGCCACAATATATGTACAGTTGAAGTCGGAAGTGTACACACACTTAGGTTGGAGTCATTAGAACTCCAACCTAAAACCACACATTTCTTGTTAACAAACTATAGTTTTGGCAAGTCGGTTAGGACATCTACTTTGCATGACACAAGTCATTTTTCCAACAATTGTTTACAGACAGATTATTTCACATATAATTCACTGTATCACAATTCCAGTGGGTCAGAAGTTTACATACACTAAGTTGACTGTGCCTTTAAACAGCTTGGAAAATTCCAGAAAATTATGTAATGGCTTTAGAAGCTTCTGATATGCTAATTGATATCATTTGAGTCAATTGGAGGTGTACCTGTGGATGTATTTCAAAGCCTACCTTCAAACTCAGTGCCTCTTAGCATGACACCATGGGACAATCAAAAGAAATCAGCCAAGACCTCAGAAAGAAAATTGTAGACCTCCACAAGTCTGGATCATCATTGGGAGCAATTTCCAAAAGCCTGAATGTACCACGTTCATCTGTACAAACAATAGTATGCAAGTATAAACACCATGTGACCACGCAGCCGTCACACCTCTCAGGAAGGAGACCCGTTCTGTCTCCTAGAGATGAACGCACTTTGGTGCAAAAAGTGCAAATCAATCCCAGAACAACAGCAAAGGACCTTGTGAAGATGCTGGAGGAAACAGGTACAAAAGTATCTATATCCACAGTAAACCAAGTCCTATATCGATATAACCTGAAAGGCAGCTCAGCAAGGAAGAAGCCACTGATCCAAAACCGCCATAAAAAAAACTGACTACGGTTTGCAACAGCACATGGGGACAATGATGGTACTTTTTGGAGAGATGAAACAAAAATATAACTGTTTTGCCATAATGACCATTGTTATGTTTGGAGGAAAAGGGGGAGGCTTGCAATCCGAAGAACACCATCCCAACCATGAAGCATGGAGGTGGCAACATCATGTTGTGGGGTGCTTTGCTTTGCTGCAGGAGGGACTGGTGCACTTCACAAAATAGATGGCATCATGAGGGAGGAAAATGATATACAATCGTGGCCAAAAGTTGAGAATGACACAAATAGTGAGAATGACACAAATAATAGCCTCACTGCCTCACAGTGAGGCGAAGACTTTTGGAGGATGCCCTGGTGTCAAGAAGGGCAGCAAAGAAGTCACTTCTCTCCAGGAAAAACATCAGGGACAGACTAATATTCTGCAAAAGGCACAGGGACTGGACTGCTGAGGACTGGGGTAAAGTCATTTTCTCTGATGAATCCCCTCTCCTATTGTTTGGGGCATCCGGAAAAAAGCTTTTCCGAAGAAGACAAGGTGAGCGCTACCATCAGTCCTGTGTCATGCCAACAGTAAAGCATCCTGAGACTATTCATGTGTGAGGTTGCTTCTCAGCCAAGGGAGTGGGCTCACTCACAATTTTGCCTAAGAACACAGCCATGAATAAAGAATGATACCAACACATTCCCGAGAGCAACTTCTCCCAACCATCCAGGAACAGTTTGGTGATGAACAATGTATTTTCCAGCAGGATGGAGCACCTAGCCAAAAGGCAAAAGTGATAACTTAGTGGCTCGGGGAACAAAACATTGATATTTTGGGTCCATGGCCAGGAAAGTCCCCAGACCTTAATCCCATTGAGAACTTGTGGTCAATCCTCAAGAGGCGGGTGGACAAACAAAAACCCACAAATTCTGACAAACTCCAAGCATTGATTATGCAAGAATGGCTGCCATCAGTCAGGATGTGGCTCAGAAGTTAATTGACAGCATGCCAGGGTGGATTGCAGAGGTCTTGAAAAAGAAGGGTCAACTCTGCAAATATTGACTCTTTGCATCAACTTCATGTAATTGTCAATAAAAGCTGTTGACTTATTGTCACGCCCTGACCTTAGTTATCTTTGTTTTCTTTATTATTTTGGTTAGGTCAAGGTGTGACGAGGGTGGTATGTGTGTTTTGTCTTGTCTAGTGTTTTTTGTATATCTATGGGGTTTTGGTTTGTCTAGGTAAATGTAGGTCTATGGTGGCCTGAATTGGTTCCCAATCAGAGGCAGCTATTTATTGTTGTCTCTGATTGGGGATCCTATTTAGGTTGCCATTTCCATTTTTGGTTTTGTGGGTTATTGTCTATGTGTTGTTGCCTGTTAGCACTTGTGTTATATAGCTTCACGTTCGTTTTGTTATTTGTTAGTTTGTTTAGTGTTCGTTTTAATAAAGAAGAATGTATTCATATCCCTCTGTGCCTTGGTCTCCTCGTTACGACGAACGTGACAGAATAACCCACCAAACCAGGACCAAGCAGCGTGAAAAGGAGGAACAGCGCTTAATGGGGAGATGGACCTGGGAGGAGATATTAGATGGAGCAGGACCCTGGACGCAGCCGGGGGAGTATTGCCGTCCTAAGGAGGAGTTAGAGGCAGCGAAAGCGGAACGGCGAAACAACGAGGATCAAAACCGGAGAATAGAGGAACAGCGACGATATGAGGGTACACGGCTAGCACGGAAGCCCGTGAGGCAGCCCCAATAAAAAAAAAATGGGGGGGGACACGAGGAGATTGGCTGAGTCAGGTAGGAGAACTGAGCCAACTCCTCGTGCTTACCATGGGGAGCGTGTAACTGGTCAGGCACCAGTGCGCTATTCTAGCCCGGTGCGCTCTATTCCAGCTCCTCGCATTTGCCGGGCTAGAATGGGCATCCAGCCAGGATGTATTGAGCCAGCTCTATGTTCTGGATCTCCAATGTGTCTTCACGGTCCAGTGTATCCTGTTCCTCCTCCCCGCACTCGCCCTGAGGTGCGTGTCCCCAACCTGGTACCACCAGTTCTGGCACCACGCACCAGGCCTCCAGTGCGCCTCCAGGGTCCAGTACGCCCTGTTCCTGCTCCTCGCACTCGCCCTGAGGTGCGTGTCCCCAGCCCTGTACCATCAGTGCCGGCACCACGCACCAGGCCTACAGTGCGCCTCGGCAGTCCAGAGCGTCCGGCGACAGTACCCAGTCCAGAGCGTCCGGCTACAGTACCCAGTCCAGGGCGTCCGGCGACATTACCCAGTCCAGAGCGTCCGGCGACAGTACCCAGTCCAGAGCGTCCGGCGACAGTACCCAGTCCAGAGCGTCCGGCGACATTACCCAGTCCAGAGCGCCCGGCTACAGTACCCAGTCCAGAGCGTCCGGCGACAGTTCACAGACCGGAACCACCTCCGACGGGCCACAGTCCGGTACCACCTCCGACGGGCCACAGCCCGGGGTCTCCAGCGACGGTCCCCAGCCCAGGGTCTCCAGCAACGGTCCCCAGTCCGGGTTCTCCAGCAACGGTGCCCAGTCCAGAACATCCGGCGATGATCCACGCAGCGAGGGTCCCCAGCCCGGGGCCCATCGGCGAGGATCCGCAGTCCAGAGCCTCCGACGATGGGTCTGTGTTACAGGAGCGGACTCAGTGTGGGGAAGGGGGGCGACGTCCAGAACCAGAGCCGCCACCGAGGTTAGATGCCCACCCAGACCCTCCCATATAGGTTTAGGTTTGCGGCCGGGTGTCCGCACCTTTGGGGGGGGTGGGGGTACTGACCTTAGTAATCTTTGTTTTCTTTATTATTTTGGTTAAGTCAGGGTGTGACGAGGGTGGTACGTGTGTTTTTGTCTTCTTATAATATTATAATATTGATAAAGTTCCAGTGAAACTCGGGCTGGTTTTCTTGTCTTATAAGCATACTTTTTCTCCACACAGATATTATATATGGAATAATCGGGATATGTTGTATAAAAATACTTCTTTGTTTTTAGAATATGGGTTCCGAAATAATATCCTATTGATGAGCCAACTTGTAAATGCAGTGTTTTTAAAAACTTAGTTATAAGGAATTCTTATCACTTTACAAGATCACACTTAAAGATTTTGCAATTGTTTTAGATGCCATTCCCCCAGTTGTTGCTTTATTATTCAGGAGCATGTCAAGACCTGACCCTCCGAACCTACCTTCCATTAACCCTATTGACTGATTTTTCTCTTTTGGTCCATTCAACAACAGAGCGATACAAACCTTGTTTCAATAGGATGTTGTATCTAAACCTTATGTCATGCCTTATTGGAATGGATTTATTGATAATACGTATTTCTATGTAATTAATTTCATTCAACTTTTGGCCAAATTTAATATTCACAAATGTAAATTTACAAACAAAACACCACATTTTCTTACAAAAAGAAATGTAACTATATTTTAATCAAATACTCTTACTAACAAAACAGCTGTTAGAATGATAAGTGTATGTATGTCCCTTGAGGTCCTTGTGTACTGTGAAATTGTACCCCCTAGCCCAATTGCCCTTTGTATATCATGTTTATATACTTCTGTTCCCCCATGTACTTTCTGAATTGATTTGTTGTTAATTTAAAAAAAAATATATATATATATATATTTTTTTAGATGGGAACTCCATTGGAATCGCATAAATGCCACGTTCTATATACTATACTAGTTGGTCCTCGAACATTTCAGACTTTCTGATGTGTTTAACGCGGCACGTGGATAACTAATTACAAGCAGTTAGGAAGTCGGACATTTCCACATATTCTAGTTCCGACTGACACATGAATGCGACATAACTCCCATTGTGTTACCCATGCGTTGTCATTGGGACGCGAGGTGCATTTTGGTTGATTATCGGACAAGGAGATCAGTTCTTCAAGAAGAGAATGGGAGTCAATTGGGCGCTAGTTGAAAAACCCAACATCAGCATGAATAGCGTGAACAACATGTACAACATTACAAATGTTTTCCCAAATGTGAGATAATGAACGTGTTCTCTGTAATATCGTATAGCTTTGAAGTCGTGACATTACGTAGTGTCCAGGAAAATAGACAGGTTTTTCGACTCATACCTTGACTTTCAGAAGGGATTGCCTGACGATTATCGTAGCAACCGCGTGACGCTGCATGACACCGTGAACGCGATTGGTCGACAGTCTTTCCGGGTGGCGCGTTGTACGTTTCTAATCATTTCTCGCTGGTTTTTATGTCCTCCTCGAATAGAGATGGTTTTGGTCACGTGAGACGATTACGAAGATGGTGGAAGTTTCTTTCTTGAAGTGAAGCCGCAAAAGAACCCAAAACAGACAGGGATATTGCGGAAAGTTGCCTGTAACGTCACGTCTTGAACTTCTTCTGCCCTTGGATTCGGGTAAGCGAAAGGACCGAGGTGGAAAGTCCTCAACCACAATATTTTGCAAACTCACTCTTCCACTGGGCTAGCCAGCCATGACACGAGCTAGCTAGCTTTTTTTGCGATCAGTTGCCAGATGACATTTAACACGTAAACAACAACACCGTTTCAAAGATATTGAATACAAACTCTGCATTCCGGAGTTGAATGCCGCATATGTAAATAACATTTAGTTGGCAATCAGATTTTGGAGTTTCAAGGTTGTCATTTCACTCATTTTGAGACCGAGCTAGCTACTCAGCTAGCTAAGCTAACGTTAGCCTCCTTCCTTGTCAATCAAACAGGTCGTCACTAAGCCTTTTGACAATGTCATGCGCCTGCCGATAACGTCATCCTAACGATGGCAAACTAAATGCAGCCATTATTATCTGTGTTTATACTATCCAGCCCTAATATTGTTATTGAGTAAGATGCAGTTGGGTATCTCTTACATTTACATTTACATTTAAGTCATTTAGCAGACGCTCTTATCCAGAGCGACTTACAAATTGGTGCGTTCACCTTAAGACATCCAGTGGAACAGCCACTTTACAATAGTGCATCTAAATCTTTTAAGGGGGGGTGAGAAGGATTACTTTATCCTATCCTAGGTATTCCTGAAAGAGGTGGGGTTTCAGGTGTCTCCGGAAGGTGGTGATTGACTCCGCTGTCCTGGCGTCGTGAGGGAGTTTGTTCCACCATTGGGGGGCCAGAGCAGCGAACAGTTTTGACTGGGCTGCGCGGGAACTGTACTTCCTCAGTGGTAGGGAGGCGAGCAGGCCAGAGGTGGATGAACGCAGTGCCCTTGTTTGGGTGTAGGTCCTGATCAGAGCCTGGAGGTACTGAGGTGCCGTTCCCCTCACAGCTCCGTAGGCAAGCACCATGGTCTTGTAGCGGATGCGAGCTTCAACTGGAAGCCAGTGGAGAGAGCGGAGGAGCGGGGTGACGTGAGATCTCTTGCTGTCATCTGGTCACATTTGTGTAAATAACGGCATACTCTTGTCATTTCACCAGCCTTACCTTTCCACTTTGTTTTGTGAGCTGAGGGGTGGGGCTGGGTAAATGTAGTTAACCTCTCACAAATGCACTGTGTGTTATGATGGGTAAGACAGTAGTATTAAGTTAATAAAGTATTTATAAGTTAATTTCTTCAAGATTCAGAGCTCTTCCTTTTGTAATGTTGCTCTGTAACCATTCCATGTTTTTAAACAACAGTTAAACATGCCTGTGTGTATATCAGTAGATTTTTGTCAGTTCTGTGGTAAGTGTAATAATAGCATATTTTATTCACTGTTTGATTAGTTTATGGAATATCTGACACTTTCACAGAAACACAGTCATTGGCTGATGGTGAATCTTTCTTCCTTGTCTCATCTGATGAGCTCCTGACTTGTTGTGAGTCATTTAGCTGGCTTGCAAAGCAGTCCATCACTGTGAGTAACACACAGATCCTTTCTCTGTGGGCCACAGAATCAGTACTGATAAATTATTAACTCTGGGTACAGTCAATGTGAAAGTTTATCCAGAGCTCTTTCTCTCATTTGCACAGGGGAGGTAGGCGGGGGAACATACATTATGCAGAAGCACAGTGAAGTTACCACAAAGTAGGAAAGAAGACTAGGCTATGCTTCCTGGTGCTATTTCCACCCGTTTAATGTTCTCTTGTGGCATTTTCCAGAGAGCAAGCATGATTATACAGTGCATTCAGAAAGTATTCAGACCCCTTGACTTTTTTTATATTTGGTTATGTTGCAGCCTTATTCTTAAATGGATTCAATCATTTTTTCCCTCATGAATATTAGAGGTCGACCGATTAATCGGTCAATTAATTAGGGCCGATTTTCAAGTTTTCATAACAATCTGCATTTTTGGACACTGATTATGGCCGATTACATTGCACTCCACGAGGAGACTGTGTGGCAGGCTGACTACCTGTTATACGAATGCAGCAAGGAGCCCAGGTAAGGTGCTAGCTAGCATTAAACGTCTCTTGTAAAAAAAACGATCAATCTTAACAAATCCTGTTGCGATTCTAGGGGCAGTATTTTCATTTTTGGGGAAAAAAACGTTCCCATTTTAAACGGGATATTTTGTCAGGACAAGATGCTAGAATATGCATATAATTGACAGCTTTGGATAGAAAACACTAACGTTTCCAAAACTGTAAAGATATTGTCTGTGAGTATAACAGAACTGATGTTGCAGGCAAAAGCCTGAGAAAAATCCAATCCGGAAGTGCCCCATATTTTGAAAGCGCTGCGTTCCAATGAGTCCCTATTGAGCTGTGAATGTGCTATCAACCAGCTTACGCTTTCTACGTATTCCCCAAGGTGTCTACAGCATTGTGACGTAGTTTTACGCATTTATGTTGGAGAATAGCCGTAGGCGGCTACATTGCGTAAGTGGTCACCTGATGGCTCCCAGGGTGACTCTCGCGTAAAATACAGAGGTAGCCATTACTCCAATCGGTCCTACTGAAAAACGAATTCTCCCGACGGATATATTATCGAATAGATATTTGAAAAACACCTTGAGGATCGATTATAAACAACGTTTGGCATATTTCTGTTGACATTATGGAGCTAATTTAGAATATTTATGAGTGAAAACATCCGAAGTTCATCAAAGGTAAACGATTTAATTTGATTGCTTTTCTGATTTTTGTGACAAGGTTGCCTGCTGCTAGCAAGGCATAATGCTATGCTAGTCTATCGATAAACTTACACAAATGCTTGTCTAGCTTTGGCTGTAAAGCATATTTTGAAAATCTGAGAAGACAGGGTGATTAACAAAAGGCTAAGCTGTGTTCCAATGTAATTTCACTTGTGATTTTCATGAATAGGAAGATTTTCTAGGAAGATTTATGTCCATTGCGTTATGCTAATTAGTGTCAGGCGATGATTACGCTCCCGGACCCGGAATGGGGAGTCACAAGAAATTTTAACATAATCACTAGTTAACTACACATGATTGATGATATTACTAGTTTATCTAGCTTGTCCTGCGTTGCGTATAATTGATGCGGTGCCTGTTAATTTATCATTTAATCACAGCCTACTTCGCCAAACGGGTGATTTAACAAGCCCATTCGTGAATTTGTGTCATTGCACCAATGTGTACCTAACCATAAACACGAATGCCTTTCTTAAAATCAATACACAAGTATATATATTTTTAAACCTGCATATTTATTTAGTATTGCCTGCTAACATGAATTTCTTTTAACTAGGGAAATTGTGTTACTTCTCTTGCGTTCTGTGCAAGTAGAGTCAGGGTATATGCAGCAGTTTGGGCTGCCTGGCTCGTTGCGAACTGTGTGAAGACCATTTCTTCCTAACTAAGACTGTAATTAATTTGCCAGAATTGTACATAATTATGACATAACATTGAAGGTTGTGCAATGTAACAGCAATATTTAGACTTAGGGATGCCACCCGTTAGATAAAATACAGAACGGTTCCGTATTTCACTGAAAGAATAAATGTAATGTTTTCGAAATTATAGTTTCCGGATTTGACCATATTAATGACCTAAGGCTCGTATTTCTGTGTGATATTATAATTAAGTCTATGATTTGATAGAGCAGTCTGACTGAGCGGTGGTTGGCAGCAGCAGGCTCATAAGCATTCATTTAAACAGCACTTTCCTGCGTTTGCCAGCAGCTCTTTGCTGTGTTTCAAGCATTGCGCTGTTTATGACTTCAAGCCTATCAACTCATGAGATTAGCCTGGCACAACTAAATTACCTAATAGAACATCCAATAGTCAAAGGTATATGAAATACAAATGGTATAGAGAGAAATAGTCCTATAATAACTACAACTTAAAACTTCTTACCTGGGAATATTGAAGACTCATGTTAAAAGGAACCCCCAGCTTTGATCTGTTCTGAGCAAGGAACTTAAACATGAGCTTTTTTACATGGCACATATTGCACTTTTACTTTCTTCTCCAACACTTTGTTTTTGCATTATTTAAACCAAATTGAACATGTTTCATTATTTATTTGAGACTAAATTAATTGTATTGATGTATTATATTAAGTCAAAATAAGTGTTCATTCAGTATTGTTGTAATTGTCATTATTACAAATATATATATATATATATATATATTAATCGGTACCGGGGGGGGTACTCCAATAATCTGTATCGGCGTTGAAAAATCATAATCGGTCAACCTCTAATACATATACACACACAATACCCTATAATGACCAAGCAAAAACAGGTTTTTAGACATTTGAGAATTTTGTGCTCAGTACTTTGTTGAAGCACCTTTGGCAGCGATTACAGCCTTGAGTCTATTTGGGTATGACGCTACAAGCTTGACACATCAGTATTTGGGGAGTTTCTCCCATTCTTCTCTGCAGATCCCCTCAAGCTCTGTCAGGTTGGATGGGGGGAGTATTGTTGTACAACTGTTTTCAGGTCTTTCCAGAGATGTTCGATCGGTTTCAAGTCCGGGCTCTGGCTGGGCCACTCAAGAACATTCAGAGACTTGTCCTGAAGCCACTCCTGCGTTGTCTTGGCTGTGTGCTTAGGGTCGTTGTCCTGTTGGAAGGTGAACCTTCGCCCCAGTCTGAGGTCCTGAGTGCTCTGGAGCAGGTTTTCATCAAGGATCTCTCTGTACTTTGTTCTGTTCATCTTTCCCTCGATTCTGTCTAGTCTCCCAGTCCCTGGCGCTGAAAAACATCACCACAACATGATGCTGCTACAACCATGCTTCACCGTAGGGATGGTACCAAGTATTCTCCAGACGTGATGCTTGGCATTCAGGTCCGGGTTCAATCTTGGTTTCATCAGACCAGAGAATCTTGTTTCTCATGGTCTGACAGTCCTTTAGGTGACGTTTGCCAACTCCAAGCGGGCTGTCATGTACCTTTTACTGAGTGGCATCCCTCTGGCCTGATTTGTTGATGTGCTGCAGAGATGGTTGTCCTTCTGGAAGATTTTCACAGAGGAATTCTGGAGATCTGTCAGTGACCATCGGGTTCTTGGTCACCTCCCTGACCAAGGCTCTTCTCCCCCGATTGCTCAGTTTTGCTGTGGGGCCAGCTCTCGGAGAAGTCATGGTGGTTAAAAACTTCCTTTTAAAATTGATGGAGAACATGTTCTTGGGGACCTTAAATGCTGCAAACATTTTTTGGTACCTTCCCCAGGTCTGTGCCTTGACAATCCTCTCTCGGAGCTCTACCAACAATTCCTTCAACCTCATGGCTTGGTTTTTGCTCTGTCATGCACTGTCAACTGTTGGACCTTTTTATATAAACAGATGTGTGCCTTTCCAAATCATGTCAAATCACTTGAATTTACCACAGGTGTTCTCTAATCAAGTTGTAGAAACATCTCAAAGATGATCAGTGGAAGAGGGATGCACCTGAGCTCAATTTCTAGTCTCATAGCAAAGGGTGTGAATACTTATGTAAATAAGGTGTTTTTGTTATTTTAATACGTTTGCGAACATAAAAACAATCACTTTTTATTATAGGGTATTGTGTGTAGATTGGGGGGGGGGGGGGGTCATTTTAGAATAAGGCTGTAACTTAACAAAATGTGGAAAGGGGGATGTGGTCTGAATACTTTTCGAATGCACTGTAGATGTCAATAGGTGTAAGTAAACCCAGACTGCAGAGTTATTTGTTGTTAGGAATCATAGTATCGATCACACATCTAGGTACTGTTTTGTATATTCATTATTTATTCGTTCTTTTTTCTTAACTCAGCTGGATAAGTTGGACACCCAGACTCTGACCTTGTAGCGAGGACTAGTTGGCTAATGCCTGGTACAAGCATAATCTTTTATGCTTTATAGCAATATCATGTTATTACCATTCAAAAGAGGTCAATGTGTTTTAGTCGCTGGGTGGTTATCTAATGTAATGCTGACCATGATATTTTATGTTCTTGTTCCATTACGCCTGTAAAGATTAGATAGCCCAATGTCTATAACATTGTAAAGCATTTGTCACAATGCATTGAACAAAAATATAATTTCTAGAAGTAAGGATGGAAAAGCTATGACTTGCATTGTATGGAATGTGCTTTGAACCTTTGAATGAATGGTTTACTGAATGTGTGTTTGTTTGTTGCAGGTAGCCAGCCCTATGTCATGGCCTCCAGCGTTGCTAAACCAGGCCCTGGGAATGGCTACCCCATGAAGGCACAACTGCAAATTATGGGTTTGTTCATGATCTCTGTAATTTTCAAAATACGTAGTCTATGTCGTGTCATATTTTGGATTTCTTCAGAATGGAAATTAAAAGGTGACATTTGGAGAATTAGGATGCACGTATAGTGTCTGATTTTATATTTCCCTTTTTTATTTTGGTTTTGAAGTCTGTTGCATAGCCATGTTTTGTATTGTAGTATAAGGTTTTAGTCCTTAGTAAAAAAGTTTTTCAGGGTGTGGACTGTTTATTTTGTCTACACTCTATAAAAACATAATAGACCCGAAGTACTATCAAACTAACTCCTACCAGACCGTCTTAACTTCTAGCTCTGCCCTAATTGACACTTTTTTTTTTTTTACATCTCCTCAGTGCTGTCAGCAAAACTGAAAGAAAACAGGAAGAATTGGTTTGGCCCCAGTCCATATGTTGAAGTGGCCGTTGATGGACAGTCCAAAAAGACAGAGAAATGCAACAACACCCACAGTCCCAAATGGAAGCAGCCGCTCACAGTGTAAGTTGCCGTTGTGTTTTTGATGACAGTCAGTGTTGAGAACAACTTCTTAATTTGAGTACAAATTCTTTACACAAGTGGCAAGTGTACAGGGTTTACTGAGGATCCACTCATGATATACAGGTAACTGCCAATATAAAGGAAACACCAACAGTGTCTTAATAGGATGTTTGGCACCACAATGCACCTCGACATAAATTCTACAAGTGTCTGGAACTCTATTGGAGGAATGCCACACCATTCTTCCACGAGAAATTCCATCATTTGGTGTTTTGTTGATGGTGGTGGAAAACGGTGTCCTGGGCACCGATCCAGAATCTCCCGTAAGTGTTCAATTGGGTTGAGATCTGGTGACTGGCATATGGTTTGCATCATTTTCATTCTCATCAAACCATTCAGTGACCACTCGTGCCCTGTGGATGTCACCTCCTGGGG
Source organism: Oncorhynchus nerka (assembly GCF_034236695.1). Taxonomy (NCBI): domain Eukaryota; kingdom Metazoa; phylum Chordata; class Actinopteri; order Salmoniformes; family Salmonidae; genus Oncorhynchus; species Oncorhynchus nerka. The sequence continues at coordinate 32,408,258 of NC_088415.1, forward strand.
ACGTACCAATGGTTGCCAAAATAATGGCCTGTCCAGCATTTTCATACATGACCCTAAGCATGATGGGACGTTCATTGCTTAATTAACTCAGGAAGCAGGAAGCACCTGCTTTCAATATACTTTGTGTTCCTCATTTACGCAAGTGTTTACATTATTTTGGCAGTTACCTGTAGTAGTTGCAAGTGCCAACACATCCACAAAATCAATCCCTTCATTATATAGTTCTGGACTCTTACTCTACTGGCCCTTCTTAATTTAGAGTAGGCCACTCTTCTGTTTCAGTATGTCTTGGTGTGGTGTATTCAGAGCAGTCATACTATGGTGTAGTAAGCTGATGGGCTTCCACAACTGTGTTTTCCTGCAAGCATTCAGGATCTAACTAGCAGCTGTTAGAGTAGGCATGGACACTTGCTTCTAGTCTCCCCGCTAACACTGTTGAAACATTTCTTAAAATGGAATAATAATCATAATAGTAATATATTCAGCCTTTATAGCGCTATTCATTACATAAAGAATCTCAAAGTGCTTTAAGGCAACAAAAAATACAAGAAATGTAGAAAAATAACATAGACAATCATCTTAGACGCTTTCATATATTGCCTCTCACCTACAATATCTGCTATATTTAGTGATTTAACTGTCATTCATTGTCTGTCTTTCATCTTGTCAATAGAATTGTCACTCCTTTTAGCAAGCTAATCTTCCGAGTATGGAGTCACCAGACCTTGAAGTCGGACATATTGTTAGGCATGGCAGCTCTCGAGGTCAGCGAAACACTCAAAGCCAACGACATGAAAAGTGAGTGCCTTCCTTGTATCATGTTATGCATACCTTGCTTGGCTATGTGATGAAGGCCTGTACTGTGTCTGTGTGCTAGTTATCTCTCACACACACGGCACAGGCACCACTTTCCCCTCATAAAGAGTGAGTTCAGTCCACTGCCAATTTTCAAATCAAAGGTTATTGGTCACATACACATGGTTAGCAGATGGTATTGCGAGTGTAGCAAAATGCTTGTGCTTCTAGTTCCGACAGTTCAGTAATATTTAACAAGTAATCTAACAATTCCCCCAACAACTACGTAATACACACAAATCTAAAGTGGTGAATGAGAATATGTACATATAGCTACAAGGGGGCAAAAAAGTATTTAGTCAGCCACCAATTGTGCATGTTCTCCCACTTAAAAAGATGAGGCCTGTAATTTTCATCATAGGTAGTACACTTACACTATGAGAGAATAAATTAGAAGAAAAAAAAATCCAGAAAATCACATTGTAGGATTTTTAATGAATTTATTTGCAAATTATGGTGGAAAATAAGTATTTGGTCAATAACAAAAGTTTATCTCAATACTTTGTAATATACCCTTTGTTGGCAATGACAGAGCTCAAATGTTTTCTGTAAGTCTTCACAAGGTTTTCACACACTATTGCTGGTATTTTGGCCCATTCCTCCATGCAGATCTCCTCTAGAGCAGTGATGTTTTGGGGCTGTTGCTGGGCAACATGGACTTTCAACTCCCTCCAAAGATTTTCTATGGGGTTGAGATCTGGAGACTGGCTAGGCCACTCCAGGACCTTGAAACGCTTCTTACGAAGCCACTCCTTCGTTGCCCGGGCGGTGTGTTTGGGATCATTGTCATGCTGAAAGACCCAGGCACGTTTCATCTTCAATGCCCTTGCTGATGGAAGGAGGTTTTCACTTAAAATCTCACGATACATGGCCCCATTCATTCTTTCCTTTACACGGATCAGTCATCCTGGTCCCTTTGCAGAAAAACAGCCCCAAAGCATGATGTTTCCACCCCCATGCTTCACAGTAGGTATGGTGTTCTTTGGATGCAACTCAGCATTCTTTGTCCTCCAAACACGACGAGTTGAGTTTTTACCAAAAAGTTCTATTTTGGTTTCATCTGACCATATGACATTCTCCCAATCTTCTTCTGGAATATCCAAATGCTCTCTAGCAAACTTCAGATGGGCCTGGACATGTACTGGCTTAAGCAGGGGGACACGTCTGGCACTGCAGGATTTGAGCCCCTGGCGGCGTAGTGTGTTACTGATGGTAAGCTTTGTTACTTTGGTCCCAGCTCTCTGCAGGTCATTCACTAGGTCCCCCCCGTGTGGTTCTGGGATTTTTGCTCACTGTTCTTATGATCATTTTGACCCCACGGGGTGAGATCTTGCGTGGAGCCCCAGATCTAGGGAGATTATCAGTGGTCTTGTATGTCTTCCATTTCCTAATAATTGCTCCCACAGTTGATTACTTCAAACCAAGCTGCTTACCTATTGCAGATTCAGTCTTCCCAGCCTGGTGCAGGTCTTCAATTTTGTTTCTGGTGTCCTTTGACAGCTCCATGGTCTTGGCCATAGTGGAGTTTGGAGTGTGACTGTTTGAGAACAGGTGTCTTTATACTGATAACAAGTTCAAACAAGTGCCATTAATACAGGTAACGAGTGGAGGACAGAGGAGCCTCTTAAAGAAGAAGTTACAGGTCTGTGAGAGCCAGAAATCTTGCTTGTTTGTAGGTGACCAAATACTTATTTTCCACCATAATATGCAAATAAATTCATAAAAAAATCCTACAATGTGATTTTCTGGATTTTTTTTTTCTTCTCATTTTGTCTGTCATAGTGTAAGTGTACTACCTATGATGAAAATTACAGGCTTATCTTTTTAAGTGGGAGAACTTGCACAATTGGTGGCTGACAATACTTTTTTGCCCCACTGTATATGGATGAGCGATGGCCGAGCGACATAGGCAAGGTGCAATAGATGGTATAAAATACAGTATATACAGTGGGGAGAACAAGTATTTGGTACACTGCCGATTTCGCAGGTTTTCCTACTTACAAAGCATGTAGAGGTAAATTTTTTTTATCATAGGTACACTTCAACTGTGAAAGACAGAATCTACAACAAATCCAAGGGTGATTGACCTTCATCTTGAACTTCTTCCATTTTCGAATAATTGTGCCAACAGTTGTTGCCTTCTCATCAAGCTGCTTGCCTATTGTCCTGTAGCCCATCCCTGCCTTGTGCAGGTCTACAATTTTATCCCTGATGTCCTTACAGAGCTCTCTGGTCTTGACCATTGTGGAGAGGTTGGAGTCTGTTTGATTGAGTGTGTGGACAGTTGTCTTTTATACAGGTAACGAGTTCAAACAGGTGCAGTTAATACAGTTAATGAGTGGAGAACAGGAGGGTTTCTTAAAGAAAAACTAACAGGTCTGTGAGAGCCAGAATTCTTACTGGTTGGTAGGTGATCAAATACTTATGTCATGCAATAAAATACAAATGAATTACTTAAAAATCATACAATGTGATTTTCTAGATTTTTGTTATAGTTGAAGTGTACCTATGATAAAAATTACAGACCACCACATGCTTTGTAAGTAGGAAACACTGCCGATTTTGCAGGTTATCAAATTCTTGTTCTCCCCACTGTACATGTGATATGAGTAAATGTAAGATTAGTAAACATTATTAAGTGCAATTATTTAAAGTGGCATTGTTTAAAGTGATTAGTGATCCATTTATTAAAGTGGCCATTGATTGGGTCTCAATGTAGGCAGCAGTCTCTGAGTTAGTGATTGCTGTTTAGCGGTCTGATGGTCTTGAGATAGAGCTGTTTTTCAGTCTCTTGGTCCCAGCTTTGATGCACCTGTACTGACTTGGCCTTCTGGATATGGGTGGACCATTTCAGTTTGTCTTTGATGTGTACGCCGAGGAACTTAACTTTCCACCTTCTCCAATGCTATCCCTTCGATGTGGATAGGGGGGTGCTCCCTCTGCTGTTTCCTGAAGTCCACAATCATCTCCTTTGTTTTGTTGACGTTGAGTGTGAGGTTATTTTCCCTGAAGGCTGTCTCGTCGTTGTTGGTAATCAAGTCCTTCTTCGCGCTTTTTCCATCCACTAGTTTGTTGAAGGTATATTTGATAAGGTGATAACAGAGAGAAACATTGGTCATAGTCTTTGTGGTGTACTATCCATGCAGTACTGTCCCTCATGTCCCAAACTCGTTCGAGTCCTGGTGTAAAGTGGCAGATAAGGATGATTCAAAGGGCTGATAACGGCTTTTGACAGGCGAAGAGCTGAGTGGAAGGAGGGCTTTTGTTACATAACCAATGCTTTTGTTCCATGTTTTTTCCCCCCCAGTCTCTGAGGTGGTGCAGACGCTGCAGCTGAGTGCAGACAGAGACCAGACCGATGTCGTGGGGGACCTGTCTGTCTGTCTGGATGGCATGCAAGTGGACCCAGAGATGTTTGCGTCTGCTGCTGAGGCTAACACCCAAAGTGAGTCTGCTCTGTGCGATGTTATCCACAGTGTTATCTGTATTGATTTGTAGGGAGAGTTAGGGTTTTCCCATCCTGCCCAGAAAATAAGCTCCACCTTCCCCTCAGTACATCCAGTTCCCAACTCTGTGTTTCTGGATCTCAGGTACATCGAATGGGGAATCGCAACAAAACGGGGATGTGAAGTAAGCATATTATTTATTCATGGTTACTGTGGTAATGATACTCTTGCTTATATTTGTATATCGACACTGTCTTGTCAGTGCTCCAAAGTTAATAGTTGATATTGTGGCAGGCGGAATAGAGACAGCTCTCCTTCTGTGGATGGTTTGGAGCACAGAGCTTCCCCAAATGGTTGTGCGGTCGCAGTGAATGGCACAGGGTCTTGCAAAGGGTCTCCCGCTCTGTCAGCAGGGGGCTCCAGGGGTAATCCTCTACGCCCCCCCAGGCCCTCCCGACCCCCTCCACCCACCCCGCGCAGACCAACCTCCTCTCCAGGTGAGGCGGTCAAACTCATAACCCATCTTCAGACCAACAGCAATGCTCCTGGGGATTTATTGGTATAATATTTAGCTTTATATGTCTACTATTAAAGCGTTTGTCAGATAATGGCAGAAAATTACACTAGGTGGTTTTGTTTTCTCAAACTTACTCCATTTTCTTTTCTCATTCACTGGTTCACTGCAGCATCCTCTAATGGATCCATTCCAACTGAAGAAAGCGATGGCCCCAGCTCAGATACCCCAGTCAGTGCACCTGCAGTACCAGACCCCAACGCCCCACCCCCTACACATGACCAGAGCCAAGCAATAGCAGCCAGCCAAGCAGACAGTGTAACCCCAGGCCCCCCCAGAGCCCCCGCTGTCGCCGCAGGCCCATTGCCTCCTGGGTAAGGGTCAAACCGTCCATGGTGATTTGGCAGGCAGAAACACACTGTTAATCGGTTCGTGGTGTCAATACAACTCCACCCTCAGGATCATCTTCCTGTTATGCTTTGTTAAACTTAAGAGATTAGAATGTGGCTTTGGCTGTTGTCATGACTGCAATGACCTGTTGTTATTGCTCCTGGGTTACGTAGTCTCATCACTTTTATAATTAAACTCTACCCTACCTGCTGTGACTTGAATTTTTTAATTTTGTAGTTGGCTGACTGATGTTGTAAATATTTTAATTTTCTTTGAATCACATGTTCCTGTGAAGATGGGAGCAGAGGGTGGATCAGAACGGAAGGCTGTATTTCGTAGATCATGTGGAAAAGAGGACGGCGTGGGAGCGTCCTGAGCCTCTACCTTCTGGGTAACTCCCCCTTTACATATCCTGCGTCTTTTTCCAATCCACGTATTTACACCAGTTCACAAGACGAGCAGAGAATAGTGTGTCTGTTACTAGAGGATACTAAATGCCAAAGCTCTTTATATAGTCTCCCCTGTTCGTCTTTGCCCTGTATGTAGGTGGGAGCGGCGAGTGGACCCCATGGGCAGGGTCTACTTTGTAGACCACATCACCAGAACTACCACATGGCAACGGCCCACTATGGAGACGGTGCGGAACTATGAACAGTGGCAGCACCAACGCAACCAGCTACAGGGTGCCATGCAGCAGTTCAACCAGCGCTTCATATTTGGAGTGAATGGGGTAAGTGGGAACTCTGACTGGTCAAGCCAAGTGCTCAGCTCTTACAATAACAGTACTGAACCGATGTGAAACACTCAACAGGTGATGAGTTTAATGGGATACTTTGAGATTTTGGCAATGAGGCCCTTTAATTCCCCAGAGTCAGATGAACTCGTGGATACAATTTTTATGTCCAGTATGAAGGAAGTAAGAGAGAGTTTCGCAAGCCAATGCTAACTAGCATTAGTGCAATGATGAAGTCTATGGGTATCCATAGACTTCCAGTCATTGTGCTAACTACCTCAGTCAGCTGCCCTTTGCACTGTGTGAAATGATAATGCCATCAAATGGATTGGGTAATTACAGGAAGTCTATTTGGAACAAAGGAACTAGAGGGACACTTTACCTCACCCCTCGCTTCATTTAGCTAGCTGGCAAGCCATACAGGGCTGTTGTCGGAAAATTATATTATAACTCTTAAATGTAATTCATTGGGCCTTAGTGTAGTGCCCACACCATATTTTATAGTATTTGGGTGTCAGCCTTATCAGCTTCTCTCTAAGATGGTCCATGCAGTTAACCTAGCAGTTAGAGAGTTTGACAATATAATCAGCTTTATTAAAACATTTTGCTTCTCTTAACTCTGTTTTACATATTGGACTGTAAACAGTTTATCCTTTTTCAGTTGGGGATATTTAACCACTCTTTATCAGTTGATTTAACTTTGTTTGGTAATTATTATCTTTCTTCTCTTGTGCACTGAAGCTCCAGGATCAGGTTCCAGCCACTGAGAATAAGCAGTTTGATCCCCTGGGCCCGCTGCCACATGGATGGGGTAAGATCTCACTACCTCACATCTCACATGAAAAGGTCACAGATGAATCTGTTTTCTAGACTTTTGAATGAATTGAGGATTGTACTTAAACTGTTCTGTTTCATCCCATTGACATTCTCAGAGAAAAGAACTGACAGCAACGGGAGAGTGTACTTTGTTCAACACACCACACGGACTACACAGTGGGAGGACCCTCGCACTCAGGGGTGAGAAGTTCATCTGTACTACTCTTAGTACAATGTATCCTAACAGCTACTTTTAACGTCAGTGGGTGCTAGCCTGTAACACCTAGAACCGTGTAAGATTAGCGCGGCCCCTGGATCTAGTACTCTACACATGCCCATACACTGGAATTGTGTAAATTCAGACATTGTGCAAATCTATATCCTACTGTATGTCCCTGTTTTATGTTGACACTCTCTCTCCCTCAGGCTGCTGAATGAGAAGCCTCTTCCAGAGGGCTGGGAGATGAGGTTTACAGTCGACGGCATCCCATACTTTGTGGACCACAACAGGAGAGCCACTACGTACATCGACCCTCGTACTGGAAAATCTTCACTGTACGTACCAACTTTACAGTCACTTATCAAAGCATTGGACTACCTCTCTGACTAAACGCACCAATTTGTAAGTCGCTCTGGATAAGAGCGTCTGCTAAATGACTTAAATGTAAATGTAAATGTAAGCATCATGTTAGACTAAAATTAGACTATGTAGCAAACACGGGTCTGTTTCCTAGGCACTAGTTTGACTCCAGTAATGGAACTGTTGCTAATAATAACGCTTTCTTTCTGTACCCAAACCGTCAAATTAGGATGACTAATATGGGCTGAACAGATAATGTACTGTCTGTATCTTTCAGTATTCTAATGAGCCACACCTGAGTGATGATATTGGTGTACTGTCAACATGACTGCTCTCTGTTTAACAGTGACTATGCTCTGGCTGTGCTCTATTCCCCAACTAACAGGAATAACCTGTGGTGCCTTTCACAGGAATGCTGTTTCAGTCGTCTCACCTGTAACCTGCTTTGGCTTAAACATTTATCATTATCAGTTTAGTCTGTGCAGAGTAGTGAAAACATAACATTTTCTGACTGTCTGGGGTCTATGGTTTGACATTATTGTGTAGTTCTAATACACTATAGTAAAAGCCAGATAATCTGACAAAGTTCAGTATTTGGTCCATGATGCGTGACTGAATGTGCCTTTTCCTTCCCTCTCTCTCTCTCCAACAGTGAAAATGGGCCCCAGATAACTTATGTTCGAGACTTTAAAGCCAAAGTCCAGTACTTCAGATTCTGGTGCCAGGTAGGTCTCATGCCTTCTGAGTTTGAGTGGTTAAACAGTGACATTGTTTTTATGGTCAACAGAACAACATGAATTCCAATGCACAGTGACATAATTAAATGAACAATGACCTGCTATTTTTGTTGGCACGTGTGTGGGGGGGTCACATGCTTCAAAATCACATGATTTCCTCTTCTTGTCCAGCAATTGTCAATGCCTCAGCACATCAAGATCACTGTCACCCGCAAAACCCTGTTTGAGGACTCGTTCCAACAAGTGAGTAAACATCCTCCCAAATGAGCATGTTGACACTGACCTATGTTGTCCATATTAATTTGACTCTCCATTGTAGATAATGAGCTTCAATGCACAGGACCTCCGCAGGAGACTATGGATCATATTCCCTGGGGAAGAAGGTCTTGATTATGGAGGGGTGGCAAGGTAAAGTTATAATGTACTCTTTTCAAGTGCTCCCATGCAGTTATTGCACCCCAATAAATAATAAGTCATTCTGTGTCGTTTAAGATTAGGTCAGGACATTGTTTTTTATTTTTTTATGAGCATGACCTTATTTCTATTACAGCATATTGGATGACTGCCTCATTCATTTTCCATTCACCCAGTTCAAAGTAACAGTGATAGGTTTAGGCTACTACATGATACTAGAATTTTCCCTATACCCATCATGAGGTTGCTATAACCTAGCCTACGAATTCAAGTTTACAACGTAGGTGCACCGGTAGAGAGACAAACTGGAGTAATCATGGTGACGGTGATTGCCAAGCAAATAACTGATAGTCTCATGGTAATTGACCGTTACTTAACATAAACACATTTAGCATCTCCTGGCTTCCACACACAGCCTACAAGCCACTGATGCAGATATTAGGTGCATTCTACATTATAAAAGTCAAATGAATCCATGATATATAGCCTACTACACAATTACAATAAATCCATTATTTATTTTGGAAGGGTCTATAGAAACATGATATGAAGAAAATGTAGTCTATTTCAGAGGAACAGAATGGCATACTCTTGAGTTGTCCTTATGTTAGGCCCTGATCTGGCTATGCCATATGGCTGTGGGTTTCACTACTTCATTTGGCAGGCAAGATTTTCTTAGAATTCGTTGGCATTATTTTATAGTATGAAGAATACAATTGAACAAAGAGGAATAAAATATAAATAATATTTTTGCGAAATGATTTGAGGGAGTGCGCACGGCTATTCTGTGTTGACCGGTTAACAAAGAAACAGGTCCTCCTATATGCTTCATTTAGAGTTACTTAATAATGCCTTGAATTTCCCGGCGGCATCCGCTTTGTGTGGCTGTTGTGCCCTTGGGCTGAATATTATAATTCCTTTCTCCCGGCTGCGTGTGCCGAAGCATCTCTCACTCGTATGGCTCTCTCAGATACTGTCGCTCAATTGTTATTAGCCAATGCCGTCATGTGGTTGGGTCTTTCTCACAGGCTACAAGTGAAGATGGACACATCGGGGACGCAACTGCGTACGTCCTTATCCAATTCCGAGGCGCATATTGAAGATATTGGAAGAACTGTCCACACTGTTCAACAAGATGAGTAGGCCTAACGAACAGCAGAAGCACTAGCCTATATCAGTCTACTGTCCCCTATCGCACGGAAGATGACCTATTCTGTGCGAGACATAAATATTCCAAACATAGTTCCGAAATTAATACAACCACTAGCATCCCAAAAACTTTTTCAAGCAATGAGGCAGACAGAATCGATCAGAATGTTTAACTTGTCGATAAACTATTAGTTTATTTCTTCACATTATAAGCACAGCAATGCGCACATGGCAGTAGGCTATAGGTGTCAATGTTCCAAAATACAATCAGTTAGTGGGAAAACACCATTCTCAAAAGTGACTGCAGATGCAATTATGCAGTTATTATTATTATAAAAGTGCATTTTTATGGGGGAAATTATCTTCTCCAAACTTGAAACTCACAAACTGCGTGTGTATGCCAGTTAGGCTCTACACCCATTGTAAAGCGGATTAATGTGCTTCATTTTATGAAGTTATTTGGCCACTTTAGTTGTGATGCAAACCATATCAAAACATATAAGCTATGGGCTAGGCTACAAGAGGTGTGCAACTATGATTTGAAAAGGTTTGCGCTGTTTCTTTCCTTACTGCACACAAGCTGGGCATCATTCACAAGTGATAATATAATTCACAAGTGATTGGCTAATATTGTCACCCATCAGACTATTCTTGTTTAGTCTTGTCTTTACATATATTATTTAGTATATGTGTGAAATTTGTTTTAATTTAGAATGGATCATTATCATGCACCTGTCTAGAAACAGGCAGGGTTCATTTTCATGCCTGGCAGGTGGGCTATAATCCTGTTGTAAAGAGAAGCAATGTGCTTAATATTAGGACGGTTGAGAAATAAATATAGTAGGCCTAGCCTATAGAGAGCTGATGGGATCTTCCTCTTTTTAATAGAGGCCATCACAATTCTCACGCAAATGCATAGCCTATAGAAATGTTGTGCAACATGAGCTCATAGGCTCTCATGAAGTGTTTGATTACATTTCTGAAACATTTTCATTGATGTGAGATTGATTAGAGAGACAATAGAGTGCTGAGTACCAGGCAGTTAGCAAGTTTGGTAGGCTACTAATGACCATCAGAGCTTGGAGAAGCCTAATTAACGTGACTAAAAAGTCACGTGGAATATGACTGCTGTCATGACTCGTGACCGCTGGTGTGGCGGTAATATGGTCACCGTAACAGCCCTAGTCCATCCACTTTTTGTTCCGTTTGCTTCTTTTAAGAAATGTTTTGAAACAGAATTGGCGGAATGAATACACCCAATCACCAGCACCCACAGTTCCCTTTCATAGCAGCCATTAAAACATTTTCCCTTCACTTGTGGACTTCAGTGCACAACACTAGCTGTCTGTCACCATGCAACAAAAAAAAAAACTCCAAGCCAAACCTTCATACAATAACCGTTACACACAACCTACATCGACGTCACCATATTTGCTGTCAATATAGTTATAGTAGTTAATGTGTTTGTACACATGGATCGGGTTTACTATCGCGCAGTAGTGTACATACAGCAAGCAGTTTTGCAGTTACACCGGCGGGCTCCAGTGGCAATACATTTACAGTATAAAACTGAAAGCTTACCTTGAATTGAAGTGTTGGATAGCCTTAGCCAGCTAGCTAACATGAATACCATTCCTTTCTGTTTGAGTTAGGTTGTTGAGTAGGCAAAATTAGCTGCATTAGTTAGCGTAAGTGAAAGTGCAACTAAAATAACATATTACAAAATATCTCCTCAACTTTTTAAGAAATTAATTTGTTCAAAACTGCTCCACTATTCTTTTTTTGTCCACATGTTATGTGCTTCAGTGCTAGCTAGCTGTAGCTTATGCTTTCAGTAGTAGATTCATTCTCTGATCCTTTGATTAGATGGACATGTCAGTTCATGCTGCAAGAGTTCTGATAGGTTGGGGGATGTCCTCTGGAAGTCATCATAGTTACTGTGTAAGTCTATAGGACGGGGGTGAGAACCATGAGCCTCTTAGGTTTTGTATTGAAATCAATGTAGCCAGGGGTAGCACCGGCTAAACCATGGTGCTACCCTACTGCTGTTGAGGCTACTGTAGACCATTGCAAAACTGTGTTTTAATCAGTTATGTGGTGACGTGAATATATTTATTATAGTTTTTGTCTAGAAAATAACTTAAAGCTGCAATATGTAACTTGTTGGGCAACCTGACAAACTTCACATACGTGTTAGTTATAGATCTATAATTCTCATTGAAAACATGTCTAAGAAGCTGTAGATCTGTTCTGTGTGCTATTTCTATGCTTCCCGTTTTGAAGCTTTGTTTTTGCATCTTTTGGTTTTGTACACCAGCTTCAAACAGCTGACAATACAACATTTTTGGTTATGGAAAAGATATTTCACAGCTGTTTAATTATTCTCTACACCAGGGGTACTCAACTCTTACCCTACGAGGTCCAGAGGTGCTGGATTTCTGTTCTACGTGATCATTAATTGCACACACCTGGTATCCCAGGTCTAAATCAGTCCCTGATTAGAGGGGAACAATGAGAGTTGAGTTTGAAAGCTCTACACTATACTTGTTTTGTCACACAAACTGAGACTAAGTCAACTTTTTAAGAATTTTAGCAACCAGAAAATGGAGGAGCGATTTCTGCATAGTGCATCTTTGTTTCACTTTTTTAATGAAATGGTCCTCCTCAGAGGAGCCGCCACCGAAGTTATTGTAGTGGTGACGGAACCTTCTGTGCCCCCTGGTCTAAGGTTCAGCTACTTTAACTACCTTTTAAAACATCCTAGATAAGTGTTTGTCTACATGTTGATATTTGAGCCAGTTTTGAATTGTGGTGTTAACTGGATCCTTGCAGAGAGGTTTTGTATTGTGATGAGTGTTATGAACTATTATATATTTCTCTCTTTGTAGGGAGTGGTTCTTCCTGCTGTCTCACGAGGTGCTGAATCCCATGTATTGCCTGTTTGAGTATGCTGGGAAGGACAACTACTGCCTACAGATCAACCCTGCCTCCTACATCAACCCTGATCACCTTAAGTACTTCAAATTCATCGGACGCTTCATCGCCATGGTGATTATTTTTAGTCACTATGTTTTTCAACTGCAGTGTGACATTTGCGAGTGTAAAGATCTGCTGATGCAGTTCTGCATTTTTAAATGTTAACCTCCTGATCTCTTTTCGCAGGCTCTTTTCCACGGGAAGTTCATTGACACAGGCTTTTCGCTACCGTTCTACAAGCGCATGCTGAACAAGCCATGGGCACTGAAAGATCTAGAGTCCATTGACCCAGAATTCTACAATTCTCTCATCTGGATTAAGTGAGTCTTCTGAGGAAGCTGTACTAAAATTAACTTTGGTTGTAGTAAATATTGTTTAATGTTTTGGTGGCTGTGATGAACACACTTAACTTCATGGCCCCATTTTTCTTGATAACATGAGTTTTCCATTTTCGCCACTGATACGTGTCTTTGTCATCTGTTGTGCACTTCAGGGAGAACGACATTGAGGAGTGTGGCCTGGAGATGTACTTCTCTGTGGACAAAGAGATTCTGGGTGAAATCACCACTCATGAGCTCAAGCCGGACGGAGGAGAGGTCCTGGTCACTGAGGAGAACAAGGAGGAGTATATCAGGTCTGTCTCAACATATACACCCCCTCCCCTCCCCTCTTGGTCTGTGGTGCCTTGATCGTCTGTGTTTCTCCAAGGCTTGTAGCAGAGTGGAGGTTGTCCAGAGGTGTGGAGGAGCAGACCCAGGCCTTCTTTGAGGGCTTCAACGAGGTCCTCCCACAACAGTACCTGCAGTACTTTGATGCCAAAGAACTTGAGGTACGAGTCTTAGTTTGGCACACTTATTTACACCAGATTCACCATATTCACTCTGGTAAAGATGACAGCTGTTGTTCCAACTCACATGTACCAGTGAGCCAATTGTTACTTGTCAACTTCCTGCAGGTCATGCTGTGTGGGATGCAGGAGATCGACCTGGCAGACTGGCAGAGGAACACCATCTACAGACACTATGCACGCAGCAGCAAGCAGGTCCTCTGGTTCTGGCAGGTCAGTGTTACACACATCTCTCCTCACCAGTGCTACAGTCAGGTGCCACATCTCAGTATCATTACATTCGTGTAGCAAAGAACATCTATGAACATACTGTACCCTCTTGGACTTGCCTTCCAGCTCATCAAAGAGATGGACAATGAGAAGCGGATGAGGCTCCTCCAGTTCGTTACAGGCACCTGCCGGCTTCCTGTCGGAGGCTTTGCAGACCTATTGGGTAAGGAATTTAACCTGTAAGGGTAAAAGTTCATGAAACATAACATTTTGCCATTTTTACCTCTAAGTAGATGGGTTAGTGACTTACATATTTGGTTTTGTAGGGAGCAATGGCCCGCAGAAGTTCTGCATCGAGAAGGTGGGAAAGGAGAACTGGCTACCCAGAAGTCACACCTGGTGAGTACTGTATGGAAGAGTCAAAACAGAGTAAATGCTTCACTCGACAGATAACTAACCTGCCTCTATCTTCCCCTTCTCTAGCTTCAATCGATTGGATCTGCCTCCTTACAAAAGCTACGAGCAGCTGAAGGAGAAATTGATGTTTGCGATTGAAGAGACTGAGGGCTTTGGGCAGGAGTGATCCAGCAACGGCTCAATAGACAGAGGAGTGTGGTCTTCGTTTGTCAGGGAGCCTCTTGAAGACCAGTGTGTTTTTGTGTGTGCTTGCCAGTGTTTCCCCTATATGCATTTAGCAGTGGCGCACCAACGCTACCTCCTGCATTTTTAAATTTTATGTGGCTGTATAGATGTATGCCCCAAGAAGACCCCATTCACCGCCACCCCTCCAAACTCTGCCACCTCTGCTGAAACAAATCCTAGGGGAAACACTGCGTGCTGTTGGAGAAAACTTGCTCTAAAATACTGGAAGAATATTTGAAAGTATCGATCCACAACAGTAAGCTGCTCCCTTCTCTCAGAATGTCCCCCACATCATGCATGAATGCTGGAAACCTACCATCAATAACATATATGGGACAGGGATATCAGAAGCATCGGTCCCATCATCCTTTGATTGACCCACCACTATTTCTGACAATCCCAACACGGACTTTGAGGAAAATGAAGACCTCTGATCAGGCAATGGCCAGATCCAGAAGTTGCACTGCACATGCTTCAAAATAGAAAGTCCTTCTGTTCAAAGCTCCTTAGCATTTATCTGTGAATCAATAAAATATTGCAAGGGACAATATTGGCCCCTATATTTATGGTACAAGAATCTATGGCCCTAGTTTTATAGGGCATTGTGACATGATCAACATTTTTTTTTAAGTATTCTGAAATGTTTGTCTAGAATATTGCCTTGAGATGTCTTCGGTGATATGAGATTTAACCACATTGGAGACTAGATATACATGTAGCTTTTAATAGTCTGGGAGATTTTTAGCATACAAACTTATCGATTTTTATAGTAATGGGAGATGTTTTTCTGGCTGTGGCAAAGGCATGGGAATACATCTTTTTTTCCCTGGAAGATTATGAATGGAAATCCCATGGAAGTAAATGTGTAAATAATCATTTGTTGCATTGCAAATAAAAAGCCAGCCCCTTTTATTTTTGTCTCCAGATGTATCGTAACTGCTATCCCTGTATATGAAACCATGTTGTAAATTGTTAATAACAAATGAATTTCCTTTTATAAAAAGGGGTTTATGGTGAAATGCTGTTTTGATTTCTGCTCAAATGATAAATGTTCCAATCATGTAGAGTGAAAGTCATGGCTATCCATTTTGAATAGATGCAGCTTAATTTATTCAATAAACATCAAGTGCATGCCTCAAGATTCATACATTACATAAAATGTTTCACAAAATATAATTAGTGCCTAAGGTAGTCAGGAATGTCCACAATAGAGTGTTTAAAAAGGTATTTTTGCCACATGTACAGTCAAAGTGCTTTCATTAGGATGAAAACATTATCACATGTCTGGTCACGGATGAGGCATCTCACTGTTCTGAATAACAATCACTAACAGGAAAAAGTGCCAAGCTTCAATGTTTTAATATAAAACGTATAGAAACACTAATTGGAGATAGTGAGATTCAAATCCCTTCCACATGCAGAGGTAGTCTCAGGACAAGATCAAGATTTGGCTTGAATGTAACTCCACAATCCATTGTCTCTAAACATGGGTGCTCTGCTGTAAACAGCCAGTGTCACTCAGCAGTCTCCAAAGTGCTCCTCCTGCTCTGCCTCCCTCTGACTGATCCTCAACTGGAACACTTGACTCCACTGCCTGAGGGTCCTCAATCCTCTCTTCTTCCACCTCTTCCCTGCTATGCTCAGCCTCCTGGTTCCCCTCTGTCCTGTGTCCCTGCCTCTTCACTCTCTTCTCCGCCACGGGGCACTTGTGGTCTCTGTAGTACTTCTGTCGCGTGAAGCCCTTGTTGCAGGTGGCACAGCGGAAACGATAGTTGTCTGTGTGCGAGCGCTGGTGCTCCAGCATGTGGGCTCTTCTGCTGAAAGCTTTCTGGCAGTACCCACATTTATAGGGCTTAATACCTTGGGATGACAGAAAAAGGTATGGCTCTATTGTTTTGAACCTTAACTTTAAAATGGCAACAAGGTTTATTATGTTTACAGCTGTGACTATTAATAATTCACAACAGACAGGAAACACTCACCAGAATGAGACAATATGTGTGCCTTCAGCTTGTCTGGTCTGTTAAACTCTTTAGTGCAGCCAACATGTGTCCTGAAAGAACAAAACAATGCTTTGAATACGCCAATAAAACAGAGCTTAGTTTCATTGACGTCAAAGGTATCCCCAGCTTTTTGTTGGAATCCTTTGTGGCTCAGCTTTCCAAATTGCCTCACTTATGACCTGTTGGAACAGAAGTCTCACTTACCTAAATGGACATTTGTATTTCTTAAAGGGCTCATGAATGAGCATGTGCCTCTTCACCTTGTCCTTCCTGTTGAACATGGCCTCACAAACAGAACATTTGTATGGCTTTTCTCCTGCAATGAAATGACAGTGTTGCCATAAGCACAGCAAAGAGAATTGAGTGAAAGTTATTTGCATCATGGGCTAATGTGTCTGCATGCCTTACCTGAGTGGATACGAGTGTGCAGTTTGAGGTAGTGCTCGGTTTTGAAGAACTTTTTACATATCTGACATTTGAACCTCCCTCCGATACCATGTGTGGGCAGGTGTCGTCGGAAATACCTCTCACAAGGAAAAACCTGACAAAATGCATTCTTTAGAGTAACTGCATGGAAATTAGATGCTAACCTAGCAGTGAATGACAACCATCTTTTCTAGACCATACCTTTTGGCAATGTGGGCAGGGGAAGTTATGGGAGGCAGTTAATAAATGCTGCTCCAAGGCCTCTTGTGTGGCGTACCGGCTTTGGCATTTCATGCACCTGAGTGTGATAGAAACACTTGTGAAACCACTAACCCTGGGGTCAAACTAAAGGTCATAACACAGAGAGAAGTTGTGATCACACTGAAAATAAAAATGTTTAACCAAAGCCACTGACTGAACTTTGTAAGCATTAGGATGGCCTAATTAAAAGAGTGGAGATGGTGAAGCTGACCTATAGAAAGTAGTCTCCTTGCGTGGGTTCTGCTGGGGACAGAAGCAATGGGAGTACTGGTGCACCCCCAGCTCAAACAGCGAGGGGAACACTTTGCCACACAGGTGGCAGCGGTAGGTGAGCTGCTCCTGGTGCGTCCGGATGTGCTCCAGGAACAGATCCAGCTTCTGGAATGTCTGGGAACAGGTCTTCACCACACACTTATATACCTGAAACACAGCAGGAAGGAACATTAGAAGCTCGGTTCTCATCCTTCTAAGACATCTGACACAAATCAAAGTTTACTGGTAAGCGTATACAGATTTGCGGATGTTATCGCAGATTTCAAGCTCCAACAGTGCAGTAATACCTAGCAATAAAAAAATTACACATAATCCAGAAATATTTTAAAATAAGTTATATAGGATGAGCCATGACTACAATACAGTATGTAAACATTATTAAAAAATGACCAGTGTTCATGACTATGTACATTGGTCAGTAGTTTTTAAGGTGCAGCATTGAGTACCGGGTACTGGGTGGAGGCCAGCTTGTGGTGACTCTTTAGCAGTCTAATGGCCTGGAGATAGGACCTCTCTCAGTCTCTTGGGCCCAGCTTTGATGCACCTGTAATGTCTCCACCTTCTAGATGGTAGTGGGGTGAACAAGCTGTGGCTCGGGTGGCTGAGGTCCTTGATGATCTTCTTGGCCTTCCTGTGACACCGGTGCTGTAGAGGTCCTAGAGGGCAGGCAGTGTGCCCTCGGTGATGCGTTGAGCTAACCGCACCACGCTCTGGAGAGCCCTGCGGTTGAGGACAATGCAATTGCCGTACCAGGCGGTGATACAGCCCGACAGGATAGCTTCAAAGACGCATCTCTAGAAGTTTGTGAGGGCCCAAATTTCTTCAGCCTTCTGAGGTTGAAGAGGCATTGTTGCACATTCTTCTACGCTGTCTGTGTGAAGGGATCATTTCAGGTTATCAGCACGCCAAGGAACCTGAAGCTTTTGACCCTCTCCACTGCGACCCGTGGATGTGGATCGGTATGTGCTCGCTCTGCTGTCTCCTGTAGTCCATGATCAGCTCCTTCATTTTGTTGACATTGAGAGAGAGGTTATTTTCCTGGCACCACTCCGCCAGGGCTCTCACCTCCTCCCTGTAGGCTGTCTCATCGTTGTTAGGAATCAGGCCTACCACTATTGTGTTCTCAGCAAACTTGATGATTGAGTTGGCGACGTGGGTGGCCACGCAGTCATGGGTGAACAGGGTAGAAGGGGCTAAGCACACCCGGTGGGGCTCCCGTGTTGAGGATCAGTGTGGCGGAGGAGTTGTTGCCCAACTTTACCACTTGAGATAAGCCCGTCAGGAATTCCAGGATCCAGTTGCACAGGGAGTGGTTCAGACCCAGAGACCTGAGCTTAGTGATGAGCTTGAAGGGCCAATATGGTGTTGAAGGTTGAGCTGTAGTCGATTAACAGCATTCTTACATAAGTATTTATCTTGTCCGGGTGGGATAGGGCAGCACAATGGCGATTATGTCGTCCGTGGATATGTTGCGGCGATATGCTCTAGGGTGTCAGGTAAGGTGGTGATATGGTCCTCAGGTAGCATCTCAAAGCACCTCACGATGACAGAAGTGAGTGCTACGGGGCGATAGTCATTTAGTTCAGTTACCTTCACTTTCTTGGGTACAGCAACAATGGTGGACATCTTGAAGCAAGTGGGGACAGTAGACTGGGATATGGAGAGATTAATATTTAAATAACTGTGCATCGGAGGACAAAAAAAGTTTGCCAAATAATATTAGCACTGATTGCCCCTGTGCATAATAAGGCTTGTGCATGAATGCTTCATTATTGTTCCAGGTAGATCCTTCCCTCTGGCCATGTGGACTCACCTGCTCCCCCTTGTGCTGGGTCATGTGAGATTTGAGCTGGAAGTAGGTGCTGAACTTGCCGGCACAGAACTGGCACTGGTAGGAGCTGTCGATCAGGATAATCTGCTTGGTCTGGGCCTGCTGGCCTTTCTGCTTGCAGTCACCATCTCCCAAGCTGTCCACATCAGTCTGGGAGTCACAGTCTCTCTCCTCGGGCTCACCTGGGGCTTCTGGACACACATTCAGTACACAATCTACATTCATAATACATACTTAAGCCCTTATACATTACTACATATTTCATTGACTTTGGATCTTGGTAATCGTTACTTATTGCCACTATGTCATCCTTAAAAGGTCTTTAGTGGCCTATAGAGAACTGATCATGATTAGACAGTGAGGTGATTACCTGGCTGCTCCTCCTCTTCCTGTTGTTGTTCCTCCTGTTCTTCCTGTTGCTCTATGACCTCCTCTGCACACAGTGGTACCACCTTGACTGTGATGGGCAGCCTGGACACTGAATTGGCCACTCCCGAAGGCCACACTTTGTGTGTCTGCATGTGCTTCTTCACATTAGACTTCTGGGCAAAGGCCCGGCCGCATACGATGCACTGGAAAGGCTTCTCCCCTGTGTGACTGTGGAGACATCCAAGATTATAATATAAAACATGTGATATTCTTATCCTGGGTAGATTCAATGCATATGGATAGTGCTTTTTTATTTGGGCTGATTGGTGAAACTCACCTTCTGATATGCTGCTGGAGATCAAAGTTTTTGGAGAAGACTTTGTCACAGAAATTGCACTTAAGCTTCTGGGACTTTCCTTTCATTTGTTCAGCTGAAAAGCCGATGCATAGAACGGACAACATTATTCTATTTAGCCAATAATGAGAAACATGTCATATAAAAAATAAATAAGAATTTCTTAGGATACAGACCTATATGTATATTGACATTTGTTTCTCAAAATCATACCTGCTGCTCCATCCTGGCCCTTCTTGCCATTTCTTGGTTGTTTAGGAATGATCACCTTGTCAAACTCTTCAAGCTCAGTTAGGTTTGCATTGATGCTGCAGGTTTTGGTCTTGGTGCCTTGCTTCCCAGGACTGTATACTGGAGGAGTGTTGAATGACTGGCTCGCCACACACTGACTCGGGACCTGTGGGGCAGAAATAATACCTTTTCTTTTATTATTTCACCTTAATTTGACCAGGTAGGCCTGTTGAGAACAAGTTCACATTTACAACTGCAACCTGGCCATGTATAACACATGAACGTGAACTAATGGTCCAACATCTTTAGGATGTTGCCCAAACACTGCAGAGTACAGACATGTAAATAAACAAGTCTGTCATCCTCCTCATTCTGTGCAAATTACAGATTGCCTTAGTAAAAGCTCACCTGTACAGATTGGAACGGCTGCAAGCCCAGCGTGTGAATCTCTGCACTACCACTCACAGACATTTGAGGCATAGTGCTGTAGACCTGGACCACTGAGTTGCTGATACTGGACAGCACCTGGGAGGACATAGGCTGAGACTGTCCAGGTGGGAGAGAGTGGGAGGACTGCTGATGGTGCTGGAGGTAGGATGCACCTGTGTGCATACTCAGGTTACTCTGAGAAGGGAAAGTAAACCAGATTTACAGTTGAAGTCGGAAGTTTACATACGTTGGAGTCATTAAAACTCATTTTTCAACCACTCCACAAATTTCTTGTTAACAAACTATAGTTTTGGCAAGTCGGTTAGGATATCTACTGTGTGCATGACACAAGCAATTTTTCCAACAATTGTTTACAGACAGATTATTTCACTTATAATTTACTGTATCACAATTCCAGTGGGTCAGAAGTTTACATACACTAAGTTGACTGTGCCTTTAAACAGCTTGGAAAATTCCAGAAAAGGATGTCATGGCTTTAGAAGCTTCTGATTGACTCAAATGATGTCAATTAGCCTATTGGAGGTGTACCTGTGGATGTATTTCAAGGCCTACCTTCAAACTCAGTGCCTCTGCTTGACATCATGGGAAAATCAAAAGAAATCATCCAAGACCTCAGAAAAAAATATTAAAAGACCTCCACAAGTCTTGTTCATCCTTGGGAGCAATTTCCAAATGCCTGACAGTACCACGTTCATCTGTACAAACAATAGTACGCAAGTATAAACACCAAGGGACCACGCAGCCGTCATACCGCTCAGGAAGGAGATGTGTTCTGTCTCCTAGAGATGAACGTACTTTGGTGTGAAAAGTGCAAATCAATCCCAGAACAACAGCAAATGACCTTGTGAAGATGCTGGAAGAAACAGGTACAAAAGTATCTATATATCCACAGTAAAACGAGTCCTATATCGACATAACCTGAAAGGCCGCTCAGCAAGGAAGAAGCCACTGCTCCAAAACCGCCATAAAAAAGACAGACTACGGATTGCAACTGCACATGGGGACAAAGATCATACTTTTTAGAGAAATGTCCTCTGGTCTGATGAAACAAAAATAGAACTGTTTGGCCATAATGACCATCGTTATGTTTGGAGGAAAAAGGGGGAGGCTTGCAAGCCGAAGAACATCATCTCAACCGTGAAGCTCGGGGGTGGCATCATGTTGTGGAGGTGCTTTGCTGCAGGAGGGACTGGTGTGCTTCACAAAATAGATGGCTTCATGAGGATGGAAAAGTATGTGGATATTGAAGCAACATCTCAAGACATCGGTCAGGAAGTTAATGCTTGGTTGTAAATGGGTCTTCCAAATGGACAATGATCCCCAGCATACTTCCAAAGTTGTAACAAAATGGCTTAAGGACAAAAAAGTCAAGGTATTGGAGTGGCCATCACAAAGACCTGACCTCAATCCCATAGAACATTTGTGGGCAGAACTGAAAAAGTGTGTGCGTGCAAGGAGGCCTACAAACCTGACTCAGTTACACCAGCTCTGTCAGGAGGAATGGGCCAAAATTCATCCAACTTATTGTGGGAAGCTAGTGGAAGGTTACCCAAAACATTTGACCCAAGTTAAACAATTTAAAGGCAATGCTACCAAATACTAATTGAGCGTATGTAAACTTCTGACCCACTGGGAATGTGATGAAAGAAATAAAAGCTTAAATAAATCACTCTACTATTATTCTCACATTTCACATTCTTAAAGTAAAGTGGTGATTTTAACTGACCTAAGAAAGGGATTTTTTACTAAGATTAAATGTCAGGAATTGTGAAAAACAGAGTTTCAATGTATTTGGCTAAGGTGTATGTAAAACTTCCAACTTCAACTGTTTATAGTGAATACAGCCAGAAGAATAGCTTAATTCAATGAACACCACTTACCTGAATAGGGGGCTGCAAAGCTGCCATGGGTTGGTCAATGGACGTGAAGGCGGAGATGGCAGACATCAGAACATCATCACTCACTAAAACATTGCCTTGGACAAGTGTGTGAGTAAGAGGAGATGGAGGCACTGTAATGTATGTGGATACCTGATGTGGATGGCAAAACAAAGAAAAAAGGAAGACCGCATTAGCCAGCATTTACAATGCAAGCTAATTATTGTTCTAGAGAGGATGCTATGGTACGACGCACTGGCCCATACAGGAGATGAGAAACTAGTTTCTCACTCATGGCACTCCACTTTGGGAAGAGACTAATTAATAACAAACATCTCAGCTAACAATAAAAAAGAAGCCAGTACCCACCTGTCTGTTGGCGGGGGTCTGTGGCACAGAGCTAATGGAGGGCACAGGGGTGTAGGCATTACTAGATGCCAGTGATACTGTAGACAGGGAGGGGGCATTGGACTGGCAATGCTCTCTCTTGTGGGTCATGAAGGCATGCAATGAATTGAACTGTTTCTTGCACTTCCCACAAAGAAAGACGTCTTCGTCGTCTGTAGAGAACAATTGGGGATATATCAACACTTCAGTATTTCAATGGCAATAAATGCAGAATGCATGTTTGATGTGTGTTAGAGTAGTTCCTCTCTATGACCAACACAATGCAGTCATGCACTGATCAAGAGGATAAAGGGGAAGTGAAGAGAAGCGCACACCCATTGACTGAATGGCAGATGAGCCGGAGACGTTCTGGCTGTTTGGGTCAGGCACACCTCCCTGGCCATCCAACAGAGACTGGACAGCCAGAACTGTCTGGTTGTCCATCCCTGGAACAGAATAATATAACTGGGGGTCAGAACGGTGCAAATCATGGTGCATATACCACAGTACGACATGAACAAATCAAAATGCGTGATAGGACTGGTGCGCCACTGCTCTTTCCGACTACAAGACTGCCGATTCCTGCCATTTTCTGGTGGTGGTAAATGATTGCTATCTCAAGTGGCAGTTGTTTATTCTCAACGAATTACCAAACCAAGGGAAAAGCAATGCATTACCACAAGCAAATCTAAAGAATCCATGGAAGATTATAAAAATTCGCTCAACGAAATAATAGCTTGCTAACTGTCTGGCATCGATTATAATGGCTTTATCATACCACAATGACATAATTTCACCTCCAAGATAACTTAAAATAACCGCACTGTTGCTAGAAAGCGTTGTCTTAAAACCCACTAGCATGTTGCTAAAATAAAAGTGTGAATTTGATCAAATGTATTGATACCTTCCAGGACTTCAAATATAGCCTGCGCCATCTTGTAGTTCTTCTGTGTGTAGGCGCTCAATTAATACGACTGCGTGTCCGACAAAGTTAGGTGGGCGGATTCCCAACAGCTGTTCCAGGACCAGTTCCAACAGAATTTGTCTTGTCTTTTTACTTTGGGATTGGGTAGGACAGGCTGATCCCAAGTCAGATGTTAATGGCTATGGTAACTCGGCGGTAACTCCTGCACCACTCTTGATTTGCATCACAAAATAGTTACCAAATAATAAAGTGAATCAAATGAGTTAGGATATAGTCTAATATACACTTTCTTACATTTTATCTGACAAAAACATATTTTTCCCATTCAAAACAACGAAACGCGTGGTATCACAGAAAGTGGCACTTCATTGAACCAATGACAAGTCTGACTTTAGCGGGGCGCATTCACTCAGCCAATTGAAATCGTGATATTCCTGCACATGCCAGTTTCGCGGCTAAAGGATTTGGCGGGTAAACCTCAACTCTTGTTCTGATCAGCTGGGATAATAGCACAAAATATCATAGTTGATTTGGGGCTCAGATGATACATTTTGTGCACGGATTATAGTCAAGGTGTTCATTGAAATGATCCATATGATTCGTTGATCGGATATGTAGATTTTTGGGGTGAATATTTGTCATTATTTCATTTTTGCGGTATTGCTTCCTGGGTGTGTTGACCAAAACGAGTGGGTGAAGAACTGAGTTTGCTAGTACTGTGTCTCGCTAGCATGCTAACTTGCCCAAATTTTATCATTTTGAAAGAACGCATTATATAAATCAGGTTATTTATTCTTCCAAGGGAAACTAGACGTTCTGGGTAGTGCAATTTTGTTAGGAAGTGTAATAAGTATTTAGATTATTGACTTGTAGCTGATGTTTTGCTTGTGAGCTTCGTATGAAACTTGAGTTGTGTTCAAAGTTAACCCTGAAGCGAACACAACCCAATTTCTTGGCTAACAATACTAGCAAGCCAGCTAGTTAACTAACTCAACTTTTCTAGGTCGTTGGATACATTATTCAATTAACTCTGTTCGCTAGCAACACAGTAAGCAAATGATTATCATTATGTTTACAATTTGCTCCAAACTAACGTTGATGTAAATCAACGTTAGCTACAGTAAATAACTAACTAGCTAACGACAATGGACAAAGGGAAGGAGTTGCTATATGTGGCCTCGCCGCAGTCATTGGAAAGATGAAAATACCTAACGTTAGTTAGAAAAACTTCGTAGCAAGTTAGCACGCTAGCTGACCTTGGTGCTGGTTTATTACACTTTTTCCAACTATCAATATACCATAAGTGTTGCTGTATTGTATGGTTTCAGACTAACTACTGTATATTAGACTGAAGCTGTCAGAAACCTCAACGTTATTTTATAGCTGGCTAATTTGTAGGAATCATAATTTGTAGGAATCACGCCCTATATTTGACCTTTGACCATGCATTTTCGAATGAGTCAGCTTTGTTGAAGCTTTATTGTCAGCATATATTAATATTAGACATGTTTAACCTCAGTATTTGAAAGCCAACTCTTTCAATACATTTACACTATTATGCACATACATTAGAGATGACATATGTCAAAAGGTGCTAATACTACCATACCAAGCCATTGGACTTGAATTCTGCCCCAACACGATCTAGGGGACTAGAACACCCCAGTTGTGTGTGCGATGTCAGAAACACTCCTATCAGGTCAGACGTCGGAGGATCTATTGGTAGACTTTGAGTCTCTTCTGAATGCTGGGAGTATTGGCCTCTCAGAGGACCACCAAATAGTCATAATCTCCACTCCCAGCAATGTGGGCTTCAACTCTGCAGTCCCCAGCAACACTGGAGAGATCCTTCTGTTCGCCACCCCCAAGGCCCTGCAGATGTGGTCCAGGACCAGCGACGGCCAACTCTGGGACGACCACCGGTAGTTAACTGACCATTTTGATATGGGTGTTGGCCGGAGTGTGACTAGGATAAGGTTATCCCTGTACACTGACTACAGAAAGTGTGTGTGAGAAATAATTATCTGTGTGCATCTATACTAACGTTTGACCTTATTTCCCCCCCCCCCCCCCTTTTATAAATTGTGTTTCAGGTGAAGAGGAAGCTGGACTTGGACAGTGATCACCAATATGTGAGCACCTCTCGCCCCCCTTCTCTTGGGAGAGCACCAACATCCACACCAGCACCTCCTAGAGGTACAAGGCACCCTGTTTTACATTCACAACTTAAATATAACTATTAATGATAGTTCAGTTATAACTATTATAATTTTGGCCAAAGGAATGAAAATACTTGTATTTATTACCTGTCTCCCTTTCGCTCTCAGTTCCAAAGCCTTCGACAGAGAAGTCTCGCTATGACACGTCTCTGAACCTGACCACCAAGCGCTTCTTGGACCTGCTAGCCCAGTCTCCTGACGGGGTGGTGGACCTCAACTGGGCCTCGCAGGTCCTGGAAGTGCAGAAGAGACGCATCTATGACATCACCAATGTCCTGGAGGGTATCCAGCTCATCTCCAAGAAATCAAAGAACAACATACAATGGCTGTAAGTCTGAACTCCTGTACTGTACATGCAGTATGACAATATGTGTTCTGGTCTTTCTGGCTGCGGCTTTTGCAGAGCAAGGGGAACAACTTCTTCAATGTCTCAGAGCAAGTGACGTCACCAATTGAAACGCTATTAGCGCACACCACTGCTAACTAGCTAGCCATTTCACATCGATTACACTTACAATCCTTATTGTGCTGGCCTCTACAGATATGAGTCTATGCATACATCAGTGATTCCACAGGATATTTGTATTAGAAACACTTTTTTCCATTATCCTAACTATGAGGTCATTCTGTTGGTCACAGGGGGAACCGTATTGATGAAGCGTCTGTTTCCCGTTACCAGGACCTACAGAAAGAGGTCTCTGACTTCACACAGGCGGAGGAGAAACTGGACGAGCTCATTACCAAGTGTAACCTTCAGCTGAGACTCCTCACTGAGGATACCCAGAACAAGAAATATCCTTTTGTCTTTTACATTTGATTTTTTTACTCTACGTGTTTGAATATGCATTATAGGGCCGCTTTCTTTAACATAATGGCACGCTGGGTTATGTGATGTGCCAGGATCTGCGGAAGTCTTTTGACTCTCCTGACCAGCTGGTGATGGTCATCAGAGCCCCTCCAGAGACCCAGATGCAAGTCTCAGAGCCCAGTGAGGTATGTGGGAGGGTAAAATAACAATGGACGCTTGCTCAAGACTCTTTTTCTGGACCAAATACTGTATTCCAGTAAATGTGGTTTAAACTTCAACCACAACTGTTGATTTGTATTCTGTTATTCTTTTGTCATCTTCTGGCAGGGCTATCAGGTCTCCCTGAAGAGCACTCAGGGTCCCATCGACATCTTCCTGTGTCCAGAGGACAGTTCTGGTGTCTGCAGCCCAGTGACAGGCATCAGCCCAACTAAAGCCACAGACCAGACAATGCCCCCGGATGCAGAACAACCACAGTGCAGCACCACACAGGAAATTACATCAACAGCTGCGTCCCAACAGAACTCCTCCCCTCTGCCATTATGTCGTGAAGCGGGTAAGCTGCTCTCACTAGTGTCACACTGTCACCCTGAGATTCAGGAATGTCTGAGATTTCTCCAAGAAATACATTAACATTCCCCAATGGCTATTTGCTGTGGTCACTAAAAGTGCATTCCCTTTACTTCTGTCTTTCAGAAGCATTCCTGGAAGGCGACCCGTTCCCCAACCTGGGAGTGCTGCCGGACTTTGACCTTTCACCCCTGCCGTCCTCTGACTTCCTCGGTGGGGAGTGCTTTGGGAACCCACTGGATGGCTTCATCAACCTGTCACCTCCACAGAGCCAAGACTACCACTTTGGTCTAGAGGAGCACGAGGGCATCAGCGAACTGTTTGACTGTGACTTTGGGGACCTGACCCCACTGGAGTTCTGACAATGTGGTGGAAAGGAAAACCCAAAGAACTAGAATGAGGTTCTGTTTCTATGGGAACACCCCATACCATCTCAGAACAAAGAAGCATACCCAAGTGGTTAAAATACAGAATTGTACAGCACAGACTGTACTAGCACTTAAGTTGCTTAGCAAAATAATTTAGTTTTAGTTGGCTATTTAATGTATTTATATACAAATCATGTTTTTGTACAGCTTCTTTTTTTTCTTTAAGTGGTTTGCAGGTGTATTTGTGGGATATGGATGTGATTATCAGCTGGAATATTAGCATGTAATGCTAATAATGAATTTGTTATAGTAGACATTTTAGCCATAGTCTCAGGTGTAAGGAACAGTGACTTTTACAGTAAGAGTTGGAGTTCAGATGCATTTTATAAAGTCGTGCAGTATGTTGGCAAATGGTAATGGGAGGATATACACTGAGTGCACAAAACAGTTAAGAGCACCTGCTCTTTCCGTGACATGGGTGAATCCAGGTTGAAGCAAATTTAGGAAGGTGTTCCTAATGTTTGGTATGCTCTGTTTATATTCCCAAGATTGTTTTATTTCCCCTCATGGTGTTATTTATTTCTCTGACCTGTGGGTGCCTATTACAAACCCTCCCATAAGCTAATTACAAGGCACACACACATTAATGGTCGAACTGTCTCAGCCTTCAATTTGATTCTCTTGAAATGGCAGCTGAACTAATAGTCATTTTTTAATGTGAGGTATTTTGTTTTTTTGTCATTATCATGAACCTCATCACAACTCTTTTCTGCAAGACTCATGTAGTGCCTTATAAAAACATCCAAAAAACAATCAGGATGTCTGGTGGATGGATTGAATTCAGGTGTTATGCTGTGTGTAAAGTTGAGTGTTTGATTTGAATTTCTTAACCGCATGTTGTGGATGACTATTTTGGGGGGCAGTCAGGCTACTGTTCTTGAAAATTCAGCCACTGTGCTAACAACACACAAGGAAACTGAGCTGCAGTCAAAATTACAATGTTCTGTGCTTTGTTTTATAACAATGTTACAAGATTAACATTGTTGCCACAAATTCCGTGGTAAAAGTAATTACTTGTAACAATCTAACAAATGGTTTCAAACATGTGCTTTGCCTCAACTTAGTTTTTTAAAGAATAAAAACATTTTGATTTGACCCTACAAAATGTGTTAAATGCAAGTTGTGCAGAGAATAGGTATGTCAACTAAAATATGACTGAAGTTCAGTGAGGCAAAGCAGAGGTACTGATGAGACTACGTTCCAAGCATTCCTATATGGCTTGTCATAAATGTACATCAGTAACACAAGGCCTTGAGCAATGAGTCAATCATCGGTTGACTGTTAATTTTCTAGTGGAACAATGTCTCTTAAGAGTTGATAAAGATGTTTATCTGTATGAGGGGATGTGCAGTACCTGTTAATTTATGTTCTGCTATGCTATGTTGGCCCCCTGCCCTTGTCCCCTCCCAAGATTGTAGCAGGTCATGTCTCATTTGCCTACAGTGTCTTGGCACATAGTTCTCTCTCATCACAGACCGGTTCTCACTCTAGGATGAGCAGTCTGTCCCTGGAACTTTCAAACAACGAGGGGAATTAAAGACATGCTCACCATGCGATACACACACCAGCAGCAAACAGGTCTGTTTGATCAGTTTCTCACAACAGGAAAATAATCCTGCGGCAACAGGAAATGTGGGTTATAATTCATCAACATTTTTTATAGAGGATACATTTTTCATTAGGGCAAATCACATCTGACATTTTTAAGTGGAAATTACAAAATGTTGAAGCATTTGTAAACTAACTGTCCAGTGTTTCCAAATTTCTATGAAATATGACCTATTACTTACAATATAAGTGAAAAGGTTTTCCTTTCAAGAAATGCTAAATTAGTGTCAAAAAGCAGCTTTTCTGTGTTGGATTGGTGTAGGCGTACCCCAACAGAATGGTGTGGATGCATACCGGTCATTAACAATGCAAGTCGGCTGCTGATTCGGCCAGCTCATAGTATTTTTGAAACGTTCTCTTCGAGATACAAGTTTGAAGTTGTTTTTTTTTAAAGTGTTTTTTTTCTCCCATTTATGCTTTGGCCACAAATACGAGTATAGGACGAGTCAACGGCATTATTTAGGTTTGAGTTAACAGGCCATTCACTTTTAAAAGTGAGATTTTCACTGGACAGTTACTTTAAACCTTGAATACACTCTGCCTTTGATTTTCCTGCTGTGCATCTATATTACTTGTCTTTCTCATATGTTCAGAAACTTTAGTGTAAAGTAGATAAATAAATGCATATATTGATAGTGTTGTGCTTTATCAAATGTATCCTCATAAATCCATGCTTTGTGTTTAATTCTCTTTTGAGTCTGTTCAATTCTTTTCAATGAGGGAACCATGCTTTTGAATATTTAGTCATATTTTCTGTATGTCATTGTTATGCCATTGTTTTTATTTCACCTATTAGCATTTGGCAATATACAAATAACAAATCCATGAGATTACAATTCAATGTAATTGTTACAAGGATATTGGGCTGGCAATGGCATATTGTAGGAGCAACACTACTGTCCTTTGATTCCGATTGCACACAGCACAGACAGATACACACAATTCCTTGTTAAATAGGGCTGTACTGCATTCCTGTCACACAATGTTGTCATAGCCATTCAGCAACAGTATGATTGAGCAACTGTTTAAAAAAATACATACTTTTTTATTTTTTAATTAATCAGCTGTTATTTGAGGTAACATCACTGTCTCTTCTTATTGAGAGATGCTAATAAATTAACTACACCAGAAACTATTCCGACAGGCCTGAAGGTTATTCATTAAATGCTCTTTATAATTATAGGCAGCTAAAGGTTTTCAGAGAAGTATGTGACATTTGTCACAAGATGTCTTGATTTGGAATAGCTATCAAAAGTGCAGTGTAGTGTGGCCTATAATCTTTCTCCCACAAACACGGACACACTCTGTTTCACTTGCAAATATACAGTCCCATACTCCTCTCACATTGCCCTCCAGCAGTGTGATTTCATGCAGAGTGTACATGTCTATGCTGTTTGATAAGAGAAACGGTTTGTCTGTGTGCTTCATCTTCTTGGTGTCACTGTTTATTCCCATGAGCAGATCTGAGGCTGAAGCATGTCAATCTGGAAGTCTATGACAACCACACGGCCCACCAGACACTGGGCCTGAGCTCCAGGCACCTGGTGGTACGGCGCGGGAGGCCTTTCAAAGTCACCATGCTGTTACATGGAAGAGTGTTCAACCCACAGATGAAGACACTCATCTTTACTGCCCTGCTGGGTAGGCTACAGGCCAATATTTGATGTGAACTCTTTACGCTTTTCCTAGCAGTTATTTGTTATCGCCTCTCTGTTAAAAGCTGTTCAGGACATATGATGAAAATATTTTTTCTGCCGGTTATTGCCTGTGGCTATTTCTCACCTTTTCTGAATGTTCTGCTGTATAGGTGGGCTGTCTGTTGAAATCCCTGTCATGTTGTCAAAGGATGAGTCTATTTCTCGGTGGAGTGCCCATATCCACCCAGGGGAGAGGCATTCTCAGTCGGTTACTGTCCATGTCTGTTCCCCTGCTAAGGCTCTACGATCTCCAAGTCCACATTGTGTGTCTTGATGGGCAACGCAGCTTCGCCATAGGAAGCTTTGTCGTGCTGTGCAACCCCTGGCTTCAGTGTAGGTTCATGTGATGGTGATGACCACTACTGTTATCATCATTTACTGGGATTTTGTATTTTTTAGATGATACAGTGTACATTCCTTTTGAAGACCAGAGAGATGAGTACGTTAAAAATGACTTAGGATTTTTGTACATGGGCACTCCTCACAATGTCATATCAAGACCATGATCATTTGGCCAGGTAAGTAGCTGCAAAGAAAAGCAACCTTCATTTATTGTTAATCATTGTGTCTCCTTGAGGAACCTACAGTAGTAACCCGATCCCCACCATCTCCTCTTCCTCCTGTATGTAGTATACCCAGGGGATACTGGAGATTTGCCTTAACATCCTCCAGGTCAGCCCACAGGACAGCAAAGACAAGCAGGGAGATGACCTCCTCCGTACAGACCCTGTCTACATCAGCAGAGTTGTGTGTGCCGTGGTGTGTAAATTGTTATGCACTTTGATAGTTACAAGACCTCAAATATCCGCAGATACTAGTCAGTTATGTTCAAAATACCTGAGTGTGTTCTCACCACACCACCCTCTGTCTATGACACACACTCACAATGACTTTGTGTGATGCCCTCCTATTTTCTTTGTTTAGTGTCTGTTTATAACTGTTTATAACCAGGTCAATTGTGAAGAGGATCGAGGTGTCTTGAAGGGGAACTGGTCAGGAAACTTTAAATATGGTGCAATGGACGGGCAGCGCAGACATCTTAAAGCTCTGGGGCCGATCCAATTTCAGCCCTGTACGGTACGGCCAGTGCTGGGTCTTTGCCTCAGTCATGTGTACACGTAACTGACATTTGACAATCCATTTTAAAATGATTCACAATTAGAGGTCGTTCCAGTGGCAATATACAACAGTAAATATCATTGTCTTGAGTTGTCTTTTCTGTGCTTCTTTCTTTTTTTCAGTTATGACAGTTTTGGGGATCCCATCAAGAGTTGTCACAATCTTTAACTCCGCCCATGACACCAATGGAAGCCTGGTCATCGAGGAATATTACACCAACACTGGGGGGGAAATCAACATGTCCAAGGACAGCATATGGTTGGTGTTCAATATCTCTACATGTCATATGTTTGGATCTGCAACAAAGAGCACTTTGTTTTCTCTCAGTCATCTGGATGGTTTCATAACAATTTATAGTATTTTGTGCAATTGTTTATGTCCTAAATAAATAAATAGATTTCTGTGTCTATTTCCAGGAACTTCCATGTGTGGGTTGAATGCTGGATGTCACGACCAGACCTGGGCCCAGGGTTTGATGGGTGGCAGGTATTGGATCCAACTCCCCAGGAGAAAAGTGGAGGTCAAATACCTCATTCTTTTCAATAATCACTTTCTGTTAGATCATTAAAATAAAAGCTACTGAAGACTGTGCCGTTTTAATTTCATTTTGACCTTTGACTCTGAAATATCTGATTGTCAAATGTTTGCCTTTTCAACCGAGGGCCTATTGATCAGATCCGCCAATTGTTCTGACATGCCTTTAAGTGAATAGAATGATAACATCTGCAACACTCTGTGGGAATATTCTGCTGTGGTCCGTGTCCAGTGAAAGGAATCAGAAAGAGACGTTATGACGCCTTGTATGACGCTCCATTCATATATGCGTCGGTCAATGCGGACGTTGTCACTGTGATAGTGAGGGATGGGCTAGTGTTGGGGAGGAGTGTGGACACGCCGAGGGTCCGATCTCACATCCTCACTAAGAACGTGGGCTCTGATGGACCCCAGAGCCTCACCTGTGCTTACAAGTGTAATGAAAGTAAGATTGCGCTAACATCATGAAATCACACGCAACTATAGAAACATTATTCTGCTGTCAAGATGCAAAGGTCTGACAGCACTTGTCTTTTTTTCATGCAACATGTGAAAGAGGTTGGTTTTAGTTTTTCCATCATCTTTTTCTAATTTGTTTGTTATGCATGACATTTGTTGTTGTTGATGTTTGTTATCACACCTGGCCTTTTCTCTATCCGTAGCAACAGTTCAGAGTTTGGAGGTTTCCCTGAAGATTGGCACGTTTTGGGAGGCCGATAAGCAGCTTAATTTTGCACCATGAGCAGGTAATGAGTCACAACATTTCCCTTGTCCCTCCTCCCAGATAAATATTTCGTAATCTGTTTCGATTTAGACACCCTCTATGCTCGACACTGCTTACATTGTTACTGTGCTTCCAGTTCTGTCGGTTCATCACCAGATCCCATACTCTGAGTATGAGAACATGCTTGTTGGTGAGGGCTTGCTGAATGCGGCGGTGGTCATAAAGGATGAGCTGACCAAAGAGCGTGTCCTAGCATCAGAAGAGTTCAACATCATCACCCCACAGATCTCTATAGAGGTACAGGTTGCTCTCTAACAATGTATCTAGTCTTTATTGTGATAACTCTGGCTCTGACGTACCTCCCAGAGATCCTGAAGTGCTTTTATTCCACAGGTCGTTGGAGGGGATAACATTCAGCAAAAGAAGGAGCACTGTGCCCTGATTTATTTCACTAATGGTTTCGCTATGCCCTTGAGCAGTGCTGTGCTGACAGCGAAAGGCTCAGGCTTGTTGGAGGGCAAAGACCAGACAAAGTAAGTGATCGCCACCGGAAAACCAAAAGACTGATTATATTCTAAACTATTCCGATTAAAACCAAATAAGCTCTGGCTGAGCTATATGGAACACATTTAACACTTTCTTTGTTTGAATGACAAAGGAAAACCTGTTGTTCCTGTGGCTTGAGGAAAGAATGTGGTCTTGATATTCACCAGGTATGCTCTTCTTGATTGTCAGTTTCATGGAACGGAATGTAAGTGGTTGCATCATGAGATCTGACCTCTCACTGAAAAGGTCACACAGGTTGTAATGCCTGTCTCAGACTGTAAGACGACAACATGCAAAAGATATGTACTGGTATAGACAGGGTGGTTGTTTGGCAACAAAACCGACGTGTGCGCAACTATAAGAAAAAACAGACAGGGTTGGGGTGGATTGTTGAGAACATGTAAGCTATTTTTCGTCTCCAATGTTTATTGAAAACATAAATACATTTGCACAATGGGCACCTCTCTCTCGAATACATTGTTGCAGTTGTTGGTTAGCAAGCTAGCAAATCTTTTTGCCATATTTGCATTGACATGAAATCAGTCAGAACACCTCAAAACAAGACATATTATCAAAAACAAGATGGAAACGAGCCATTTCTGATTCTCCGCATGGCAGTTTCTGGTCATTCTTACTAGAAAACTGGTTAACTAGAACACGCTGACTTCTGCCATATGGAAGCGGACACATCGTTTTCGTGAAGTTGTCAGTTTACCCATCTATAGGGTCTTAGCAACAGTGGAAGGATAGGGGAGCTCAAAGATCTTATCGTGACATCCTGGTTTATTCTCTAATACTATTTTGTTCCTCGTAGGGTGTGCCTCCTGCAGCCAGGACAGACCACTGAGAGAAAGGTTTCTTTCACCTCCACCACAACCGGCACCAAACTGGTGCAGGCAAGCCTGGCTTACAACAACACTTCCACAGCCATCAGAAGCTTCCACAAAGTCTTTGTTTTTGCACAAAGCTCACTTTTTTGTATTTCTCTGCCTTTGGTAAATTAATATTAAAATGCTATTTCTTAATTTCTTGTTTTGTATTGATAGGTATTACTGCACAGTTGTAGCTTAAGCTAGAAACAGGAGCATTTTGCTGCACATGCTATAACATCTGCAAAAAAATGTTTACACGACCAATGTATACACCACCGTTCAAAGGTTTGGGGTCCCTGAGAAATATCCTTGTTTTTAAAGGAAAATCACCTTTTTTTTGTCCATTAAATAACAGTAAATTGATCAGAAATACAGTGTAGACATTGTTAATGTTGTAAATTACTATTGTAGCTGGAAACAGATTGTTTTCTATGGAATATCTACATATGCGTACAGAGGCCCATTATCAGCAACCATCACTCACTCCTGTGTTCCAATGGTACATTGTGTTAGCTAATCCAAATTTATACATTTTAAAAGACTAATTGATCATTAGAGAACCCTTTTGCAATTATGTTAGCACAGCTGAAAACTTGTTTTGATTAAAGAAGTAATAAAACTGGCCTTTAGACTAGTTGAGTATCTGGAGCGTCAGCATTTGTGGGTTCGATTACAGGCCTTTCTTTCTTCTGAAACTCATCAGTCTATTCTTGTTCTGAGAAATGAAGGCTATTCCATGCGAGAAATTGCCAAGAAACTGAAGATCTCATACAAAAGCTGTGTACTATTCCCTTCACAGAACAATGCAAACTGGCTCTAACCAGAATAGAAAGCGGAGTGGGAGGCCCCAGTGCACAACTGAGCAAGAGGACAAGTACATTGGCGTGTCTTGTTTGAGAAACAGACGCCTTACAAGTCCTCAACTGGCAGCTTCATTAAATAGTACTAGCAAAACACCAGTCTCAACGTCAACAGTGAAGAAGTGACTCCGGGATGCTGGCCTTCTAGGCAGAGTTGCAAAGAAAAAGCCATATCTCAGACTGGCCAATAAAAAAAAATATTAAGATGGCCAAAAGAACACAGACACTGGACAGAGGAACTCTGCCTAGAAAACCAGCATCCCAAACACTCAGGAACATTCACTGTCTTCCTGGTAAGCAACTCCAGTGTATATTTGGCCTCGTGTTTAGGTTATTGTCCTGCTGAAAGGTGAGTCTAGTGGAAAGTAGACTGAACCAGGTTTTCCTCTAGAATTTTGCCTCTGCTTAGCTCCATTCCGTTTCTTTTTTTATCCTGAAAAACTCCCCAGTCCTTAACGATTACAGGCATATCCATAACATGAGGCAGCAACCACTATGCTTGAAAATATGGAGAGTGATACTCAGTAATGTGTTGTAACAGGTGTTGTCATCTGAAGAGGAGGAATTGGACCAAAGCGCAGCGTGGTAAGTGTTCATTACTTTTTATTTGAAAACTGAACACTCTAACAAAATAACAAAGAGAATAAACGAAACCGAAACAGTCCTGTCAGGGGCAGAAAACACTAAACAGAAAATAACTACCCACAAAGCATAGGTGGGGAAAAGCTACCTAAGTATGGTTCCCAATCAGAGACAACGATAGTCAACTGTCCCTGATAGAGAACCATACCTGGCCAAAACAAAGAAATACAAAACATAGAATGCCCACCCAAATCACACCCTGACCAAACCAAAATAGAGACATAAAAAGCTCTCTAAGGTCAGGGTGTGACAGTTGTATTGGATTTGCCCCAAACATAACACTTTTTGTATTCAGGACAAGGTCAATTGCTTTGCCACATTTTGTGCAGTATTACTTTAGTGCCTTGTTGCAGACAGGATGCATGTTTTGGAATATTTTTTTTCTGCACAGGCTTTCTTATTTTCCCTCTGTCAGTTGGGTTAGTATTGTGTAGTAACTACAATGTTGTTGATTCATCCTCAGTTTTCTATCACGGCCATTTAATAACTACGTAACTGTTTAAAGTCACTATTGGCTTCATGATGAAATCCCTGAGCGGTTTCCTTCCTCTCTTGCAACTGAGGTAGGAAGGACCCTGGTATCTTTGTAGTGTCTGGGTGTGTTGATACACCATCCAAAGTATAAATAATAACATCACCATGCTCAAAGGGTGTCTGCTTTTTTGTTTTACTCATCTACCAATAGGTGCCCTTCTTCGCGAGGTATTGGAAAACCTCCCTGCTTTGTGGTTGAATCTGTGTTTGAATTCATTGCTCAGCTGAGGGACCTTACAGATAATTGTATGTGTGGGGTACAGAGATGAGGTAGTCATTCAAAAATCATGTTAGACACTATTATTGTACGCAAAGTGAGTCCATGCAACTTATTATGTGACTTGTTAAGCAAATGTTTACTCCTGAACTTATTTAGGCTTGCCATAACAAAGGGGTTGAATACTTATTGACTCAAGACACTTTTAATGAAAAACATAATTTAACTTTGACATTATGGGGTATCGTGTGTAGGCCAATCTCAATTTAATCAATTTTAAATTCAGGCTGTAACACAACAAAACGAGGAAAAAGGTGAAGGGGTGTGAATACTTTTTGAAGGCTCTGTAAATTCATCTCTCCAGCAGGAGGAACTCACTGGCTTGCTCTTGTAGGTGGTGAGTGTATTGGACATTTTGACAGTGCTCTTTAACAAGCCTATTAGGACAAGGGATACAGATCAGCTTATAGAGGACTTGGGTTGTGTGTAGGGGAGAAGGGTAAGTTGAGCCACTCTTGTTTCTATGAAACCATACACAAAATTAACAATATGATCAAATATTTAGGAAGAGGTCATCAGTACCTGAAGTCTATGAAGGAAGAACCATGGAATAAGTGGTAGGCAAGTTAGGTCCAAAAACTGCTTTTCACCAAGTCGAAATTATTTATTGTGTTAAGAGGTTTCATGATGCTTGAATCTAAAACCAAAGTAGATTGTTTTAAGATTGTTCTGTACATCATTTGTGGTCTCAATAAGCTTCAATATGAGGTCCTAAACCTAGCATGAAAGCGCTTCCTTTCAGGTGTGCGGGCTAATATAGTCTAAATGTTTGCCTTGGGGTAAGTTGATTCAATGGCCATGTGGTAATTGGAGCCAATGGCAAGTTGAGCAAATTGAATTGTTTTCTTCCCAGGCATAATGCAAATAATTATGGCTGGCATATGAGGTAACAACAGGGCCTGGCCAGAGTATATATTTTGTAAAAGTGTTTGTTAAGCCTGTGTTAAATGATGCTTAAAATGATTAAAATATAAAACGTATGGTGTTGAATTGTGTTTGGGAAAGAAAGATAGACATGGTTTTAAAAAGTAGTGGTAATATTTAATTCAGTACAGAAATGTGTAGGTGGTTTAACTTATCCTGTCCTGCAGCTCAACTTACCCCATACCAGGTGTAAATTGTGCCAAGATACCACTTTCTTTGGACAAGCAATATTTTCAAAACTGTAATTTTTAGATTAATTCTGATTATTTCCAGGGATACACAACATCCTGAAATATATGTAGATATCTTGGAAATAATCATATATTTCCCTGTACAGAGAGATGCTGAATGTAAAAAATGGCTCAACTTACCCCAATCTCACCTATTGTGTAGTAGGCCTACCTGTTATGATCTTGAGTCATCACTAGATGGAAGCATTGAAGTTCCTCAAAATTCATGTTGCCCCCTTGTAGCTGTATGCGTTTGCCTTGTATCCCTTCTGTGTGAATATGACAAGTTATGATGTTTGTAGTTCTTTGAATGCTGCCATTGCTTTGACAAGTGTTCTGCTGTATCATAGAACACAATAAGCATGATTTTTTGCTAAAGTGAATTTAATCTGCCTCAGTTATTTCTCTTGACATTTGACCAGTGCTGAGAGTGTCTTGATAAAAAGAAACACTACTGGACCTTTTTGGTCAACATCAATCTGTAACACCTAGATCACACATGAAGATCCTGAGATTTAGCTTATTAAATACAACCTCACCCAAATGGTGAGTAAGGGGCTGGTGGATCAGAAGATGACTATTAAAACAATACTTACCTACATATTGTTTGACTGATATATGGAACATCCTTGTAAACTCTCTTTTGGTGCCGTGGAAGGCTTTTACATGCAGTCACATTGGCAGACACGAGCAATAATCAGACTGCACAGTTGCTGATTTTCAGACAAATTAAATGTCTGGGGAGCAGGACCGCTCCAGTGCTTTAAAAAGCTGAGGCGATCATAAATTATTAACGGCTTCTCTCTCCCTCCCTCTGCCGCTTTAAAGAGCGTCACACCAAATTTGATTTAAGAGGTATTGTATAGGCTAGAGGTAAAGTTGTTGAACTTCACAGAGGAGTGGGGGGAAACAATGTGAGCAAATAGATCGTTTTTTAATTCAAATGAACAATGACGCAGCTGCAAAGTCAAATGTCAGTCCAACAACTCCAATGGACAAGCAGAGAGGGTGCTAGGATTCATAGTTTGGGATAAAAAAAAGAGTGATATATCTCTTCACTTTTCATTATTCTGTAGCCTAGTGTATGATTGAAGAATGCCTTATCTTTCCAAAAACAGTTTTATTGAAGCCTTTGCAGAGGTTCACTGCCAAATGATGTGTTACCTATTGCAAATATGGACATATAATGGGGAAGTCAGGGAGAAATTATTCAAGCTATTGCATGTGTGGTAATAATAGTCCTCTAACAGCCCTGAGTAAGAGATCTGGGAGTAATCAGATTTTGATGACTGGTAATTAATCTACTAGTGACCCATCCATCTTCACCCATTAATGGGTTTGCTCCCGAGGTCACAGCTTCAATAGCTCATTACTAACATTGCCTAATGTGCCAAAGGCGCCAAAGGCGCCACGCAATTGGTGAAACAATCAATTTATTTAGCTGTGCGATTGTATCATTGCCTTTGCATTGGTTATTCTCACACCACTGATCTCTGTGTGAGGTGAGTGAGGATATTTCCAATGCTACCGATACCTACTAAACCTGCATTCTTTCATAAGCCGAAAGAGGGTCGCCTCTAGTCATTGCAATTACCCCTAGACAAACCGCTTAGGCTCCTGGTCAGGCTAGGTAATGTGAGTGGATTTGCTGGGGGCTGTTCTAATAGGTGCAGATTGACGCAGAAGTATTCTGGGCCCAGCATAGATCTGTGTTCTGTTGTGCTTGCCTTGTTTTATTGAGCATGTTTACTGTGTCCATGGTGCAGTCTGCTGGGCAGAGGTGGGCTATTGTTCCTGCAGTGACTTCTTAGCTTACCTCTCTTGGACCTTGTTTTTGTATTTCTTCAGTATGCTATTGTAACAATGACAATCAGATGTTCATCAGTAATGCCTGACCTGTGTCTATAAATTCCTGTCTGTCATGTGAACTGATGGAGATGGGGGTTGCTTCAAGAGAATAAAGACATGTTATACATAGCTCCTGTGTGCTACCTCTGTCTGCCCTTAACTATCCTATAGTTGTCGTTCCACTCTCCAACGCCTCTAAGCGGCAGGTTACACTATTTCTGTTTTAAAGGCTACTGTTGTTGACTAACCACATTCTCTTCTTGAATCTCTGGTATCTGGTGAAGTTGGATTGTAGTGCTACTGCAGGATTTTTGTGGCCCCCTTAACTACACCTGAAGAGCTGTGGTGGCTGGTCTGGGGAGACCTCTGTGGAAATTGTTATTTTATTACCACCATTCTGTACATCAGAGGCAGGATGGAGGGCCAGGCGACAAATGCAATCGTTCTCGCTGGTTTCCTGAAAATACCAAAGGAACAATTAATTGATGAATTTGCTATTCATTCCCAGGTCTCTGTGTTTCTTTGTAAGAGGAAAGGATTGGGATGGTCACCTGCATTGACATGAATTGCATCTGGAGTTTTAGTGCCTGTATCAGAAAAATATGATACCCCTGAAATTAAATGTCACCATGTTTACGGCGAAATCAATACTTGCCACAAACTGTTATTGACCTCTGTCTAGCCCACCTAGTCCTGCCCTGAATCACAACATGTTAAAGCTATTACTTCTCTGTAGAGCCACAGCAGGACATGTTAGAGGGTCATGTCATTCCACACTATCGTGCTCCATGCCGTAGAATAGCAGCACGTGGGAAGACATGCAGTATGTCACGCGATCCAATCCAATATTGCAGCCAGCATACCTGCTACCGCCTTGTTATAACTGTAAGGAGGAGTGGAGAAATAGAAAGCTTGAATCTTTCCCATCTGTGTCACGCAAGTTAGCCATTTGTGAGTCAGCATGCTTGTTAGGGTTTAATCAGTCAATTAGACCAGGGGATGATGAATATGGCAGGATTGGCAGAACTAGAGCTAACACAGAACTTGGCCGACCGACCATTGATCAACCCCTATTAATTACAGTAAGTGGGCTGTAAGTTGAGACCATTTTGTATGATGAAGACAAAACAGGATACATACACAAGGCATAAGGGCATCCAGAAATGAACAATTTCATCCAAACTAATATGGGTAGCCAAGTGTTCATGTAATCATCCGTTCAAATACAAGCATGATCTTTTCAGGAGTTGAAATCAGTGTAAGAAATCAATTTCTTGAAAATTGACCATCGATAATCTTGGGTCATGTAGGCTATTGAGCATTGATCAAGCCTTTCTATATGAAGTTCCCTACATTTCATTAATATTCTAATAATACTTCACACTGTTTCCTACAGAAATAAGTACAGTGTAATACGTGTTACACGAGTAGAATATCAGGGAGCTTTAGGATAAGCAGCACCTGTACAAATGAAGCAGCATGCCATGCGGTGTACTTAATTCCCCAGCTCTTTTAATATATATAGATTATGAATAACAATTTAGTATCGAATTGCTATTGTTTTATTAAAATGGTAAAAAAAAAAAATTTAAATAGCTTCTTAGCAAAGAGCAATTTATCAAGCAAGAATTTTGCTAGGACTGTGGAGTGGTTTGAGTAGGGAGGGTAAACTGAATTTGAGCTGTTATTGGCAGAGAAGTTTGGAATTTTCTTTCTTATTGGCCTATTATCTAATTTACCGCATGGTGATGTCACCATGGAAGGCCAAAACTCCCTCGCACAAAAATAGGCCAGAATTTCAGGTGGTCTTTTTAAACAGCTCTTACACTAAAAGGGCATGATCATTTTCACAATTTCACAGTGTTATTCCAACCTCATAGTGTGTAAATATATATAAAACACAGTAAAATCTCGTTTTTGACTGCACTGAGCCTTGGCAAGACTATCTGCCTCTTCTAGAGGGAAATCTATATCATTGTCAGAACATACTGTACATGTCACCAAATTTGTTGTAGTTTACTGTAGATGATGACAGAGTTAGCAAACAGATGTGATTTCTTCTGTTGAGGTGAGCTACACTGAAACGGCAGGAATGGATAGTCTTTATCATTATACAACGTCATAGGATATCACGAAAGAAACAAATTACTGGATGTGTGCTACTACTCTAGATCTGTATTTTCAATGGACAAAGATGACTTGGATAATTAGGGACTGAGCTATACTGCTATAAAAAAAAAAGGAAATGTGTAAAAACTG
Organism: Oncorhynchus nerka; assembly: GCF_034236695.1. Classification (NCBI taxonomy): domain Eukaryota; kingdom Metazoa; phylum Chordata; class Actinopteri; order Salmoniformes; family Salmonidae; genus Oncorhynchus; species Oncorhynchus nerka. The sequence continues at coordinate 32,450,654 of NC_088415.1, forward strand.
GAAATAAAATATGAGTCTGATTTCCTCCAGTAAACTCCTTTTGGCACAGAGTTCCCTTTCCACAGAGAATGAGTCATGAATCTTGAACAATAATAAGCAGGAGATGGGGAAATAAGTGTAAAAGCATTTTATCTCAGTGGCTTGGACGAACTCCAACCTCATCAGAGGAGCACATTTATTTTGGACTCAGAATTCATTCCCTTTAATTTCACGCTGAATGCCCTGATAGCAGCCAGAAGAGGAAATGTAACGTTGAATGTTCTGCCAGGAGTTACTAGCAGAGAGAATGAACGTGCCATACACAAAGAAGAGAGAATAAAAAGTTCATTTCAGAGGTTATGGAAATTAGAACAATTATATACTTTGTTTGGATTCATTTACTTCACTTTGGTGACTTATATGTTTTTGTTTGTCCTCTCTCACCAAGAGTTGTTTTCCTCTGCTTTAGAAGGGGAATAACGGATATTTGCTCTGTCTACTGTGTCAGATATGATATTGGAAGTTTGATGTTCCACTTTTGTGTTCCATTAATATTCCTCTGTGTTGTCCAGCCTGTTGATGCCTCCATGCTGTTTGGTCTTAATAACCAATTCACAGAGAGAGTGGAGATTCTCTTCACTCCAGCTAGCCACCTGGAGGATAGTTGAATTATTCTATATCAATTCCTCTTTGAGCTGGAAATCACTGTTGGCATTACCCATTCTACTCCAGATTTTCCCTGGTTGTTTTTGCTGTCTGTTGTCGATTCCTACTATTCATCCAACAGACACCATGGGTTTTGCCCATGGGAGTATTCACATGAGATATTTTCATTGTATATTTGTTATTGAACCTTTATTTAACTAGGCAAGTATATTACATTATCTTCTTTTGTTTGCATACTAATGTATAGTCTTATAGTGTAAATGCCCAATCCAAATCACGTCCTAGTTCATTGCAACAGCCCAAGTAACACCAACACACATTGTCTGTCTCTCACAATACGTCCCTTTTAAGACCCCTCGTAGTCAGTAGCTGCTGTTGATTAAACATCTTTGGACCACAATGCTTCTGTTTACACTTACTTCACGGCTGTCTTTCAACACCCCAGTCATTTGGTGGATTGTCACAAGTAGACTTGTATACAATATTCAAACGTTATTTTGTTGTTGTGTGAAATAGTTGTAGATGTACGTCCGTAAAATTGCTTTTGCTTTGGATGTTTTTTTTATTTTTTAGAATGTCCCTCATTCCTGAGTCGACAGACTAAAAGAAAAGTCAAAGTATGGAGCGCTTTCTGCCACCTTTGTATTCACTTTCTTATTTGTGTGCAGCAGAATAATACCTAAAGGAGAATGAATGAGACATTGATTTAGGCCCTCTAGAGTAATAGTTTGTTTTTACTGGAGTGAGAGTGGGAGCAGCCCAGCCCATAACCCTGGCTAACAATCCATTCTTATCAATAGACATTATACTTTATATAAATCTCTCTTCTGAAATCAATGGACATGAAATATCATCATCATTTCCTGCCCATTCCCTATGCAGCACAAGCTCAAACTGCAGGGAGTATATCACAGGGAAAACAGGTTTATCTGTGTGGGCCTCTGGCTTTCAGACATCAGCTGAGAGTAGTAGTAACTGTTGCTGAAAGCCATGAAATGGGGGCAAATCGGCTCAAATCAGCATGATCATCCAAGTGTTTCAGGTTGTGTAATATCACTATAGAGGTTTAACTGTTTCAATCAACACACTGTCCACTCTAACCACTGAAATGTTACAACCAAATGAAATGTACGATTTGGTTCATTCACCAAATAATAAAGAAGCACGCAAAATACTGGAGTAAAATATTAAAGTGCAAAGCATGTCTGGCAACTTAGTGGGAGGCTTTTGGAATAATGTAGCTGTAGATGGATGGCTTGTTGGATTTTACCGAGCATGTTGCAGGTATTGCTCACATGCTGAGGTCATCAATCATCCCTGTCTCTGTTGTAGAACATAAGGTCATCGTTTGCCAACTCTGCTGGTACGCTGTTGACATGGATCCAAAGGTAAACTGCTTGTCAGGAACATGTGAAGATGGATAGTGCTGGTGTGTGTGTTTCGTCTGTGCATGTTTGTGTCAAATCAAAATATAGACCAAATTTAGCGTGAGTATGTCAGTCATCCGTCTGCCTTTCATGTAAGTTTTACTATAGTAATGAGGGAGCGGTTAGCTAACAGTGACCTTGTTGCCCTGTGTGGAGAGTGACACATCCAGGTACTGGACTGACAGGAAAACAGGTGTATCCATGTTTTCCTATCCTAACTGTTCTCACAATAGGTTATCACAAAGGGGACTTCATGCTATCATTTTCTGGACAAGTTACATAGATGAGGTCAAAATATGGGGGGAAAAGATAAACATTTGACTCCATAGCCATGGTGAAATTTCAAAGGGATCATAATTACTTGAGTTCAATAACTCAAGCTGTTCCGAAGGTACCTTCGTGAAATGTTTTATAGATATTGAAGTCTCTAGTTAATCTATTGACCATGGTGATTAATGTTCACACTCTCTGACGATAGATGGCCTTATAACTAAGATCTAATGACTACTTATTAGCTGCAATTAGCCATTAAACGATCATGAATTAATCACATCTATTGGCAATGTTTAAGTCCAGGACCACATGCGTATGAAGTCATTAGCAGTGTAAAAGGCATTTTGAAGTGCCAACCCCTGCAGAATGTATGCTCAAGAAAATCATTATAGTCTCAAAGGTGATTGGAACAAAGCCCATGGCTTCAGTAGAACTGAGGCATGGACTCATTCTGCATGTTGAGCTCCATGTCAACAACCTGTCAGGTCTGCCACATCTCTCAAGACAAAGCCAATAAGCTGCTTGAGGTTAAAATAGGCTGATCTTATGTATGTTCCATAGCAACGGATTGAAAAAACCTAGCTTACAGATGCTGTAGGAGATGCATGTACAGCCAGAGACAGGCTGGCACTCACACATACATGCAAACACACACACACACACACACACACACACACACATATACACATACACAAACACACACACATATTGTAAATCAAGAATATGCAACAACGAGAGTGAAATAACTCTAGATCATATTGTGTAAACTGGAGAGATGTCCTCACTATCCACTGCAGAGGGAACTTAATGTTGGTTACATAGTGTTTGTTGACAGATTATGATCGATTCAATTTAACAAACACAACATCAAACAAACTAGTTACATGCACAAATTAATACATTTTCTGATGTCATTGAAATACATAATTGTTAAAAATAGTACATAATATACAGTAATAATCTATTGACATAAAAAAAATGTCTTTCTGATGGACCAAAAGACCACTGCAAACTTTTTCATAATGATATTCTGAGATCTGCTGCTAGATTCATAAATTTAATTTAAGTTACAAGTTCTGTATAATCCATTTCTCAGCTTTGACATACTGTCAGACCTCTATATACTGCAGTAGCTTCAACTGTTCAAATACTCGCTAGTCTTCTCTTATCTATCACCTCTGTGAGTACAGCAGAGAGAGAGAGGGGAGCAAAGACAAAGTGGTCATTACATGTGGAACCTGCTAGAAGGATTTACAGGAAGTGACTAGATCTTACCGGTAGTTCAGATTTAGTTGAATTCAAAATGTTGAATTCTACCTGTTTCCCCATAATATCAAGAAATGTATCTTTCAGGGAAAAGTCATGGCTTTTAATATTTATTATACTCTATCTGTCATCATACACAGCCGCATGGTTAACTCACTGATTTACAAAACCATCCTGTTCAAAATAGATTGCTATTCTGATGACTTTAAGAATAGGAAGTGGGGGATCTACCTTTTAACTGTACCAGGAGAGGTGGCATGATGGGAAGAATTATCACTTGGGATTAGGGTTCAGACAAGCTTTACCTTTACTGTGATGTATCGCTTGGCTGAGGGCTGAGGCCTTGTAGAACAGACATATAACATCCTTTATCTCCCTTCCCGTTTCTCATTGACCTAGGTTGAAGATGACAAAGGTTAAGCCAAGAGGATTCTATTTCCAATTCTCATAACTCCATGTCACAACAAGTCCCGATATGGCTCTGGGACCAGATATGGCTCTGGGACCAGATATGGCTCTGGGACCAGATATGGCTCTGGGACCAGATATGGCTCTGGGACCAGACATGGCTCTGGGACCAGACATGGCTCTGGGACCAGACATGCCTCTGGGACCAGACATGCCTCTGGGACCAGACATGCCTCTGGGACCAGACATGCCTCTGGGACCAGACATGCCTCTGGGACCAGACATGGCTCTGGGACCAGACATGCCTCTGGGACCAGCTATACTAGTTAGCAACTGCGTTGCTTCCACGAATCTGTTTATTTTCGAAGCTTCCACATGGAATCATAACTTGTCCTGCCATCTTCAACCTAACCATTTACCACAGACACCTGTCAGGACCCTTTCTGTGGATTCTCCTGAGAGCTCCAAAGGGAAGCTTTTGATATCGTTGACATTTGCTTCACTTGTCCAGAGGCATCTTTTGTGTTTTATTTCTCAAATTGTTTGTGGTTTGTCCCGTGGTGATATTTTATCTCCCGTGTCCCTCCTCTCACAGCTGGTCCTTTCTGTCACCTTGCTGCTCTCGCAGGCTTGACTGATGGGCTATTGAGCTGGGACAGACGGACGCCCGGTGAAGGATTGCCCCTGCCATGCGCTGACACAAACCCATTCAGCCCAGGGAAATGATAGATGTTAAATCTAATTTTAAATACCCCCAACTAAACTTTCTGTCGACAGATGATCCAGCCGGCGATGGGGACACAGCTGTGGGATTCAGATAAGGTTTACAGTCACCTGTGCCTCCACAAACCCTTACTTAAGAACTAAGGGGCCACGAATGATCAATATTACACAAAGAGGAGGCAGGGGAGAGACAGGGAAAAGTGGTCAGGTTGGTCAATTACCCGATCAAAGAGATAAGTGTGGCTGCTACCAATGTAGGATCTTCATTTGATCACCTTCTTGCAGGAGAACATTCCTGAAATGCAGGAAATGTAAACCTGTAGTGTATTTAAGGTTTAAAAAGGCTTCTGAAGTTTGTAATTTCCACTTACAAAAAACGTATCAATTCCTACAAAAAAATGTCCATGAATTATAATCTATATGAATAATTCACATTTCCTGTTGCTGCAGGATTATATTCCTGCTGTAGCAAACTGGCTCAAATGTAGATCCTACATCTATATAGTATTGTGCTCCAATACTATATAGTATATATATATGTGTTGTTTTTCATTCACACTTTTCCCTGAGAGTGTGCAGCTAAGCAAAGGGCCTGCATGCATAGCCAATGGGCTTAGGTCTAATTGCCCTTCTTTACACCTACCTGAGAGGCTGTCTCAAGGCTCTGTAATGCATGGCTGATGATGATTCATGGCTCAGTGAGTATGCTGATTAATGCCAGGTAGCGTTACTGGATGATCTCTGTTTTATAAGGCTGTTGCATGGCAACCCTCCCTCACACAGGCAGAGGGAGAGCAAGAGAGTCAAAGCAAAGAGTCAAAGCCATGCAGAGAATGAAGTAGCTCTCGGTTGGAAAAATGATATTTCCATCATACTGGTTTGATAAGCAGAAGGTCGAAATTCATCACACAAATGTTCATAGGGGCATTTTTGTTGTGCAATAGCAATCAGCATTCACTAACAAACCCTGATTAAAATACCCCCAGGAGATATGTGATGCTCCTTTTCTTGTCTTGCTCGGCATCTGGAGATGTTCATAATCTATACCTTCTCTATATGGAGTATTGAACCAGCCTAGCACGAAGACTCCTAATATACCAGTTAACCAGTCCCTGCAGCCCTTAAATCGATAGTCTCTAAATTGTTGATCAGCGCCTTGGCCCAGGCTTGGTAAATTGATTTCAGGAGAATCCTTGTGGGCTGCTGTCTCAACAAAGGCAGATAAGCTCATGCATGTGAATGAGCAGGAGCAGTGTTTTCCACTGTGCATGAACAATGAGGCATCAACACTTTCACTTTTCATGCTTTTGCCGTGTGCTTCGCTACTGTCAGAATCACTTGAGTCAGTACGTCACACTCAACACGCAGTGCACTGCAGCTCTGAAAGAAACCCTTTTCTATAGTAATCTGCCTGAAATTGTTACTGTTTTTTAGGTGTTAGTATCATTATGTTACATGCATGTATTGAAAGAGAAAACACAAGGGTGTGTCTGTGTGTGTTCTTGCGTGCATCCTTGCATGTGTGTGTGAGAGAGAGAGAGAGAGAGAGAGAGAGAGAGAGAGAGAGAGAGAGAGAGAGAGAGAGAGAGAGAGAGAGAGAGAGAGAGAGAGAGAGAGCGCGGTGTGGGTTGGCTCATTCTGCTTAGAATCTTACAGGAAATAAATCAATTCATCCTCAACCACATCTTTAATTTAAAAACATCCAAAAAGTACAGTAATTAAGAGCAGAGAGAACTTCGAATCAATTCATTATGTTTTAAAGTTTGGGGGGGAACAAAACAAAATGTATCTAATGAAGTTTAGAATGTTATTTCCACCCACTACTGCAATTTATCACATTTAGGGAACGTGTCAAGAGTAATTGGAACCAAAGTAATTGTTTGCCATAGCTCTAAGGAGAATGGACTTTGACTGCCTTGTTGGGAGGCTGGCCATCTCTATCCCTCTATCCCTTTCTGCATTGATTCTCAAGATGAGGTACTTTTGAGAATTGTTTTGTGTTCATCAACATTTCACATGGAATTCATAATGGCAGAGATTAGTATGCATTTGAAATTCAGCTACAGAGCTTAGAAGGCCCAGAAACATCCATTACGAAGCTCTTTCATTTAGCTTGACTCTCTCTGTTCTTCCAACTCGTGTTTCTCTGTCAGACAAGTGACATGACCTGAATACATAATGACAACACATATACGTACTTGTGTGTTGGCCTAGCTGCAGTGAGCTAGAAATATACAGTATTTCCCTGGGCAATAGGATAACTCTAGCGGTTGCTGCAGATGACCTTGAAATCAGCAGTCATATTAACTATGGAAACGCTGAATGGAAACAGAAAGAGAGGAAGAAAGAATAAGAGGGGATCCATGGAATGAAAGACCAGTTTGTGCTCAGTGTGATGCCAATCCAGGCATCTTGTCCATGCCAAGCCCTTAAGCCAACTTTCTGAAGGCCAACTGATTTTTAAGAGAGATAAATGAACAGAGGGCTTATCAGTGTAACACATGTCCAATAGTCGAGTGTGGGTAATTACACTGGGCCCTGTGTTCCCATCATTCCCCTCTCCACTATGTACACACTCAGAGGGGTTAGGCTACCCAGCAGATAGCTCTGCAGAGGGGGGTATGTTTTATATGGGACTTCATGCTGCTGGTCCAATCCACTAAACCCATTTTCAGCTCATGCCCTGCCATTATGGTTGTTGTTTATCATTTTCTGTGAATCGCACTGACTACGAATCTTACAGTGAGGGCTGGTGTTCTTTGAAGGGTTTTGTCTGACACAAGGTTCCCCTATTATCATTTTGGCATTGTGAAGACAGGACACTAACAATTTCACATATTCAGGTGCGTCACTAATGCCAATTCCACCAGGGATAAATGTGTCATGTTTTGTTGCGAATCATATTTTCAAAAAATGTCTGCTGAACTACTCCTGAATGCTTCCAGTCGTCCACGATTGCATGACTACATGACTACCGTACCTTGGTATCTCTGTTCATACTGTATGCTCATCCAATAAGGCTTTCCTGCAGAGGGCAATATGATTTCTTCACTGCTGTTTTTTTTAGGTTGAATTTGTATTGTGCCGATGACAATACCAGCAAGGAGAAAGTGAAAGGACAAAGCAAATGGGTGCTTAAAGTGTAATTCAATTTAGTGACCATAGCAACCTCATCTTCCATGTACAAGTGACTTAATTTAAAAGTCACCTGGATGAAAGAGATACGCTATATATACAAAAGTATGTGGACACCCCTTCAAATGAGTGGATCTGGCTATTTCAGCCACACCCATTGCTGAAAAGTGTATAAAATTGAGCACACAGCCATGCAATATCCATAGACAAACATTTGCAGTAGAATGGCCTTACTGAAGAGCTCAGTGACCTTCAATGTGGCACCGTCATAGGATGCCACCTTTCCAACAAGTCAGTTCGTCAAATTTCTACCCTGCTAGAGCTGCCCCGGTCAACCGTAAGTGCTGTTATTGTAAAGTGGAACTGTTTAGGAGCAACAACGGCTCAACCAAGAAGTGGTGGGCCACAGAAGGTCACAGAACGGAACTACCAAGTGCTGAAATGCGCAGCACGTAAAAATCATCTGTCCTCGGTTGCAACACTCACTAACAAGTTCCAAACTGCCTCTGGAATAGTGATAGGCATTCCGGCTCTTTTCAGTGAGCCGGCTCGTTCGGCTCAGCTCACCAAAAAGAACCGGCTCTTTTGGCTCCCAAACAGCTCTTTAAAAAAGATATGTTTTGTATTTTTTCAAGTCAAACAGTTTGCGATAGTTTGACTATGATTGGTGTTGAAACAATTCTAATTCAATTATTCAATGAAATCATACTCTACCTTAACCACAATGTATTTGGTTTGTTATGAAAAATAATGGTATTAAACATTTGCATTTAAAGTATAACTTTTTAATGTATATAAACAAAGTGCATATAAATCTAACCATTCAAAACTAATACAATCTGAACAGCATAATAGAATATTGCACCATATCAAAGAAAAATAAATGACAATTTGCAGAACTGCAACATCCCACAAACTGAAATGAATGTAAAAAGTAAGGATGCTATTACACATGTGCATTTAAAGTATACCTTTTTTTTTATGTATATAAATAAAGTGCATATAAATGTAACAATTATCAACCACTATCACTAGCAGAAACGCTCTCCCTCACGCATCTTTTGTTCATTGGTTGACACTGTGTGTCTGATTGACAGGCTAACAGGTGAGTCTGTTAGTCTGAACAGACAGTCAGAACGAATGTGTGCGTGCTTGAGCATTTAGGCCTACATTATTTTATTTATTTTTTCGTTCTTTGAATTAGTTAATTCTATTCATTTAAATCTTTTGATTATTCATATCATAATTTTGAAATATTTTTCTAAATAAATTCGGCTCTTCTGATATGTGAGCCGGCTCCCAACGTTCACCTACAAGAGCCGGCTCCCAACGTTCACCTACAAGAGCCGGCTCCCAACGTTCACCTACAAGAGCCGGCTCTTAGAGCTGACTCATTCGCAAACAACCCATCACTACTCTGGAAGCAACGTCAGCACAAGAAGTGTTCATAAATGGGTTTCCATGGCCGATCAGCTGCATGCAAGCCTAAGATCACCATGCACAATGCCAAGCGTTGGCTGGAGTGGTGTAAAGCTCGCCACCATTGGACTTTAATCAATGGAAATTTGAATGCACAGAAATACCTTGAAGAGACCTTGACGCCCATTGTGAGGCCCTTTTTTAAAGGTATCTGTGACCAGCATATCTGTATTCCCAGTCTTCTGAAATCCATTGATTAGGGCCTAATGAATTTATTTTGTTTAGCTGATTTCCTCATATGAACTGTAACCCATTTAGATCTTTGAAATGGTTGCATGTTGCATTTATATTGTTGTTCAGTGTACATTTAAAACGGTATGCTGCCTGAATGAAGTACATTGTAGTGCTGCAAAACTATACAAACTGAAAATAATTTTGAATGTCATTTTTAACCGAGGTTTATAGCAACATCATAAAACAATAGACAGGCCTATAAAGTAAGACAAAGCTAAATGAGCACATTTAATCGCTGTTTAAATCCTACTGACATAGGTAGGAATATAACTCCTACCTACATGTACATATTACCTCAACTAACCCCCCTGTATATAGTCTCACTATTGTTATTTTACTGCTGCTCTTTAACCACTTGTTACTTTTATTTCTTATTCTTATCCATATTATTTTTAACTGCATTGTTGGTTAGGGGCTGTTGTATTCGTGGCATGTGACTAATACAATTTGACTTGATTTGATATATAGCTCTCCAGACTTCAACCAATACTGAATGATTTATCTGATATCATTTTTAAAGCAGCGCACATTTCTCAAATCGAAAAGCACTGAAGTAGAAAATCATTTCTTCACTCCATATATGATGGTGTCAGTAAGACATTCCCTGAATCCTTCAATGATAAATGATTTATGTAATATGCAGCAGGCTATTAGGCTATGTATTGTATAACTGCACAATCATTATTTTAATTCAGTTGTTTTCTGGCTTTGGGCTCATATATAGGCCTATACGTCTGTATAAGCTGCAATATGCGTTTGTGTGTTCTACATGCAACGTCTTAAATGCTTTGAATGAATCATCACCTTAGAACACAGGGCCCAGTGTAATTACCCACACTCATTGTGTTTGGCTTTGACAAAACATCCACAACGACCATGTTTTCCACTCAGTTTCAACCTTTCTTCAAATTAATCAATCACCATAAGGTAAAACAATGTTTTAAAAGCATGATACTGTTTTGATGATAAGTGTTTGACGTGATTTTCCATTGCATTTGCATTAAATTGTGGGCAATGTTTCCTCACCGTTGACTTTCACCACCCTGTGAAGTTTATCATCATTTCTTTTATCTGTAGCTTAATAAACTGCATGCTTTCCCGAGTTGTAGTGGGAGGACCACACACCATATCATCAGTGAATCCAAGTTTACTTAGTGGTTATTATATCAATATATACGCACAAAGGCATCTGGTTTCTGTTTTATGTCAAATCATTTTGGAGTTTCATGCATTAAACCTATAGTGAAATTGATGTTAGAACACTGTACTTTGTGTTGATAACTTTTTTAATTAAATGAAAACCATGACCCAATATGATGCATTCAGAAATGGAGGAATAACATTGAAACAATGTTGGCTCAACTTTTTTGTGCCTGGTAGGATATTATGCATGATTTTCATTTTCATTTTCACTCATTTATAAAAAATATAACTTGGTAGTTTTTTTTTTTAGCCTGTTGATATGAATAGTATTCCCTTTGAAGATGTGTCTGAGGCGCACAGTCACATAAGTATCCCAACTGGGGATTTGAATTTCAACCAAACCAAAGGATGGTATGTGACAGAGACGATACTGCATGTCTACAGCAGTCATTTTCATGACTGATTTGCATATTAATTATATTTTCATGCTACGTTTCACTTTATGCTTTGTCACCACCAACTGGGAAAAAAGTGATATGCATAATAACAAGTCGTAGTGGCAAAGGTTGCACCGTACAAATAATAATTGTCTGGATGTGAATAATATCCTGTAGCTTGTCGCTACAACTTGTTGTCCACAGGGTAAATGTTGCTTCGGCACATCTGGTTGAATAAATTAATAAAAGAGAGAGAGAGAGAGAGGTGAAAATAATGTCCCACTTACTGGCCTATAGTTCCTGCTGTCATTTTCCTTGTAATGTTTAAAAAGTATTATTTTGTTGTTGTCCTTTATGACAATGCTAGTCTGTCCCCAGCTCTGACCGTTCTGCCTGTGTTGTTTGTCTATCACAACCATTTTCTGACTGTTTTACAGTGGGACTTTTTCCAGGACTTTTTTGAGAAATTGTTGGATTTCTTCCTATGTCCTCTGCAGTCCCTTGTCCCATTGTGGAACTTAAAAAAAAAGATTGAACCTTTATTTAACTAGGCAAGTCAGTGAAGAACAAATTCTTATTTACAATGACGGCCTACCCCGGCCAAACTCAGATGACGCTGGGCCAATAGTGCGCCGCTCTATGGGACTCCCAAACACGGCCGGATGTGATGCAGCCTGGATACTTGTACTTGATGTGTCGAGTTCCTTTGAAGAGGTCCGATTTTAGGATTCTTTACTTTTTGCTAGCTTCAACCACTGGGGTCATCCTAGCCATGCCATGTCAGGGACCTCCATACCTATTTACAGTTGGTAACTGTAATGTCTTGGGTTGTTCCATGATGCATGGGAGCATCTATGTCCCGCCTGTGCCCTTGGTGCACTAGCTTTCTCACTCCCATTAGGTGATTGTTGAGGAGTTCAAAGCTTTTCAGCCAACTGCCATGTCTCTGCTTTATCCTCGCACCATCTCTACCCCCCACCCCCCACCCACCCCCCATATTCATCAATCTCTGACTGTTGAGGGACACAGTCATTTCACAGGTCAATTCATTTTAATCATAGTGTGTCAATTTAATCTTGGCTCAAACCGCTAGACGGACACTTTGTGAAAATCTCATTAAACCTTCCAATTTCCAATCTCCTTACTTCATCAGTATTGCAAAGCAATTGGTCAGTCATTTCAGTTGGTAAACAAATTCTGGTATTTTAAAATGTCTAAGGCTGAAAATGCAAGCAGCATTTATAATACAGATACAATTTAATATTCCAATTCCCGACCCATAGAGGACATAACATAGTCATACCTGAATGAAGAATCAGAGACGCTGTAGTCCGAACAGCAACAACCCTTGTAATAGAGGGATTACCAGGACACGTACTCAGAGCATGCGCTGACCAGCTTGCAAGTGTCTTCACTGACATGTTCAACCTCTCCCTGACCCAGTCTGTAATACCTGCAGTACATTTCCAAGCAGACCACCAGTCCCTGTGCCCAAGAACGCCAAGGTAACCTGTCTAAATGACTTGCCCCGAAGAACAGTTAATCAAATGGCCACCCTGATTATTGCATTGATTTATTATTGCATCTATTTGCACTGACTCTACCTGCTCACTCGCACGCACACACACACACTGTTTCACACTCCT